>NC_053022.1:390410350-390710350 GCF_003073215.2 Triticum urartu | reverse complement strand
GCAGTGCAAACTTGATTGACATGGCAATAAGTTATGCAAAATTAAAAACATAACTATTTCGAAAATTAAGTAAAATGGCAAACTTATGTGAATAGAAAACACTAAGCTAAATTTGTCTAAGTTTTTTTTCTGTATTGGATAATTGACATAACAAACAAAACTATAATACTGGACATTAGCCAAGCGACATAGGTAGGTGGACAAGTTACAGTACATCTTATTGATATAGAAGGGAAAGCACCAAAGCTGGAGCTCATTATAGCATAGTTTGAATGTTTTATTCGCAGATACAAAACTTTGCAGCCATAGTCATATAGACCAAAGCAGCCAGTCTTCATTACACATGTTAACAAAATTAACTCTCGAAGCAGAAACTCAATGATTTAACATATCTTACACAAAATGTATTATGGTAAACCTACACGAGATATTACTTAATGAATAGCACCAAGTTCCTTTGAAGCTTGTATACTTTGTGTCATAGATTCATCCTAAATCAACATCTATGTAACTTCGTAAGTTCGTAACTGCCATGCCTAGCTATTAGAGTTTCATTCCGCTACAAAAGCTTTTGTTTCATGTCTTCTACTAATATTGATGTTCCTCGCATGTTTTGGGTTTGTATGTCAAATTACAATATTTCTAGGCATACATACATAGTTTTTTTTTACAGATCTAGACATACATAGGAACATAGCTTAATATAAAGGTGTAGGTCAGATTATTATACTTTGTAAAAGTAGACAGGAAATAGGGGCCAGGTCAAAAACTAAAGAAGCCCTAGGGAAGAAAAAAAACTACCATACTAACCCTAACATACATCCTAGAAAAAAGAAAGCACAAAGGTCAAAGAGCAAAGACTCCATGCTTTAACTTATCAAAATCCTACAAGAAATTCATAATGAAACCGATAGTGAGTATGCTACAGCAAGCATAACATACACAAAGAACTAATACTTCAAAATTAAACACCAAGATGGGTCAC
Source organism: Triticum urartu (assembly GCF_003073215.2). Classification (NCBI taxonomy): domain Eukaryota; kingdom Viridiplantae; phylum Streptophyta; class Magnoliopsida; order Poales; family Poaceae; genus Triticum; species Triticum urartu. The sequence goes on along the minus strand of NC_053022.1, from coordinate 390,709,365 downwards.
TAAATGGGAATTTTCTCTGACAAAGTAGGAACCCATATGAATATTATAAAACTATTCATACCACAGGCTACGCACCACAGTCTCGTTTTTGCTGTGAGAAACCAGGAAACGATGCAGCTACTCCAGATCTTCCCAGTGCCGTCTCAACCTACTCAACGAGCGACCCATTACCGCATCCAACAACCTAACTCGCGTCTCAACCCTAGCCCGAGAGACGGAGCGCGTGGTCCTCGCTCGGCGCGTGAGGAAGGGGAAAACGCAAGGGAGGATAATTGTCGCACCTTGAGCCGGGGAGACGAACGAAGCCGGCCGGATCAGGATGGCGGAGAACCTCCGGCGGGGGGAGCTGCGACGGCGACCGAGCGAGCCGCTACGGAGGACGGCGACGAGCTCGGCCGGGGAGACGGAGGCGGGTGGAGACGACGAGCGCGCGCGGAGCGTAGCCGGGGAAGAGCGGCGCGAAGAAAACCTAGGGAGGAGAAGCGGGCGACGAAGGCGTGAGCCGAGTGGCGACGGCGGCGCCTAGATTTCGCTCCTCCGGAAACCCTTTGTGGTTTCTACCTGGTTGAATCCAGCGTGATGGGCCTTGGTGGGCCGAAAAGGCGGAGCAACGAATAGAAATTAGGAAGATATTTTTTTACCCCTCAAAAAAAGGAAGATTATTTTTTTCTCAAAAAAAGGAAAATTATTTTATCTTGCGTATCGAAAGGAGGATATCAGGATAATATGTAGTCTTTCCCTTTATATAGTAAGGTTTTGAACTGCATATATTTGGCAATTATGACTAAGTTTATGTGGCTGAACAAGAAAAAAAAGAGGCTAAATTGCATATGTGTCAAACTATCAGCAAAGTTATTAGATCCATTAAATCGACAATGTATATGTATTTTATCGCCCTTAAGCACTATCTCTCATTTTAACTATCAACAAAGCTATTAGATCCATTAAATCGACAATGTATATGTATTTTATCGCCCTTAAGCACTATCTCTCATTTTAACTATCAGCAAAGCTATTAGATCCATTAAATCGACAATGTATATGTATTTTATCGCCCTTAAGCACTATCTCTCATTTTGGACTCTAACTAACAAATGTTAACATAGCAACCTAGCTTAGAAGTTGCCTCCATGGACTAGAATAATTGAGTTGACCTGGTTCGATTGCTATAAGAGAACAATTGATTTTATTTTTTACGTAAAGGGCAAAGGCCATAAATTCAGTTCCACAAACCCTTATAAAAAAGGCTTGGAGTGTGTTATGTCGGTTTGTTGTGGCCACTGTTGATTTTCTTTTTGGTCCCGCGTGTTGGTGGGTTTATGGGTTTCTCACCGGCGATTTTTTCTCTGGTCCCATATGTCGGTGGGTTTGTACGTTTCCAATTTGGCTCGTTAGTCGAAGGTGCTTCTGCGGTGCTTGTGGGTGTTGTGATACATGGGGGGTGGGTCTTCTTCTTCTCCCCTGCTTGCCACACACATCGTACTCTTTTCGTTGTTGCGAGGGCTTCTTCAAGCTTTCTCAACATTGGTGCTTTGTTTGCCGGCAGTGGCGGCCGGTGGCCCGTTACCTTTTTGTACCAACTGAGGTTCGAATTTGTTTGGCTCCTGACTAAGTCGGGTATTTTCTTCACGCTCACTATCCTTTTGCTTCATCGTAACCGCATGTCTCTGGAGATTCTGCTTTGTTTTTTGTATATACCTGTTTCTATTGACGTCGGTGTTGTTCGAGGTAGCTTGCTTCTTCGCAACGATGCCCATGTTGCCCCCCTCTTTCTGGTTGTTTCCATCTGGTTTCTTTTGCGCCTCTTATCCTTGCTCGATGTCCTTTTTTCTCCCCTTGCTTGTAGGTCATCTTAGCAGTTGTTTGTTCTTTGTATGTGCCTGTTCTTAGGCCTGAGTGCGGTTGTTGGAGGTCAGCCACTTCTCCGCTTTGTTGCTTCTATTGTCATCTTCCTTTTTCCTTCTCATAGTGGAAGGATTATCTATTTGTCAATAAGAAAGCAATAGCAATAAACTGAACGATCAATATGCTAAGCTAACATATGGGTCTTGTCCATCATATCATTCTCATAATGATGTGATCCCGTTATCAAATGACAACACATGTCTATGGTTAGGAAACCTTAACCATCTTTGATCAACGAGCTAGTCTAGTAGAGGCTTACTAGGGACACAGTATTTGTTTATGTATTCACACATGTATTTAAGTTTCCGGTCAATACAATTCTAGCATGAATAATAAACCTTTATCATCAATAAGGAAATATAAAATAACAACTTTATTATTGCCTCTAGGGCATATTTCCTTCAGTCTCCCACTTGCACTAGAGTCAATAATCTAGTTCACATCACCATGTGATTAACACACATAGTTCACATCGTCATGTGACCAACACCCAATGAGTTACTAGAGTCAATAATCTAGTTCACATCGCCATGTGATTAACACGCAAAGAGTACTAAGGTGTGATCATGTTTTGCTTGTGAGAGAAGTTTCGTCAACGGGTCTGTCACATTAAAATACATATATATTTTGTAAATTTCTATCTCTACAAAGCTCTGCATGAAGCTACTCTAGCTAATTGCTTCCACTTTCAATATGTATCCATATTGAGACTCAGAGTCATCTGAATCGGCGTCAAAGTTTGCATCGACGTAACCCTTTACGACGAACTCTTTATCACCTCCATAATCGAGAAACATTTCCTTAGTCCTCTTTTAGGTATCTAAGGATAATTTTGACCACTCTCTAGTGATCTACTCCCACTACTGTACCCCCTTGCCAAACTCATGGCAAGGTACACAGTAGGTCAGGTACAAAGCATGACATACTTTATAGAACCTATGGCTAAGGCATAGGGAATGACTTTCATTCTCTCTCTATCTTCTGCCGTGGTTGGGTTTTGAGTCTTACTCAACTTCACACATTGCAGCACAGGCAAGAACCCTTTATTTGACAGATATATTTTGAACTTCTTCAAATTTTTGCCAAGGTATCTACTTTGTGGAAGTCCTATTAAGTGTCTTGATCTATCCCTATAGATCTTGATGCCCAATATGTAAGTAGCTTCACTGAGGTCTTTTATTGAAAAATTCTTATTCCAGTATCCTTTTATGCTATCCAGAAATTATATATCATTTCCAATCAACAATATGGCATCCACATATAATATCAGAAATGCTACAGAGCTCCCACTCACTTTCTTGTAAATACAGGCTTCACCGTAAGTCTGTATAAACCATATGCTTTGATCACCTCATCAAAGCGTACATTCCAACTCTGAGATGCTTGCACCAGTCCATAGATGGATCGCTGGAGTTTGCACACTTTGTTAGAACCTTTTAGGATCGACAAAACCTTCTGGTTGCATCATATACAACTCTTCTTTAAGAAATCCATTAAGGAATGCAGTTTTGACATCCATTTGCTAGATTTTATAATTAGAAAATGTGGCAATTGCTAACATGATTCGGGCAAACTTAAGCATCGCTACGGGTGAGAAAGTCTCATCGTATTCAACTCCTTAAACTTGTCGAAAACCTTTTGCGACAAGTCGAGCTTTGTAGACAGTAACATTACCATCAACGTCAGTCTTCTTCCTGAAGATCCATTTATTCTCTATGGCTTGTCAATCATCGGGCAAGTCCACCAAAGTCCACACTTTGTTCTCATACATGGATCCTATCTCAGATTTCATGGCCTCAAGCCATCTGTCAGAATCTGCGCTCATCATAGCTTCTTATAGTTCATAGGTTTTCCTTGGTCTAATAACATAACTTCCAGGACAGGATTACCGTACCACTCTAGTGCGGAACGTGTCTTGGATGACCTACGAAATTAAGTATTAACTTCATCTGAAGTTTCATGATCATCATCATTAGCTTCCTCTCTAGTTGGTGTAGGCATCACGGGAACGATTTTTTCTGATGTGCTACTTTCCAATTCGAGAGAAGGTACAACTCCCTCATCAAGTTCTACTTTCCTCCCACTCACTTCTTTTGAGAGAAACTCCTTCTCTAGAAAGGACCCATTTTTAGCAACAAAGATCTTGCCTTCGGATCTGTGGTAGAAAGTGTACCCAATAGTTTCTTTAGGGTATCCTATGAAGATGCACTTCTCCAATTTTGGTTCGAGCTTATCAGGCTGAAGCCTTTTGACATAAGTGTCGCATCCCCAAACTTTATGAAATGACAGCTTAGGTTTCTTGCCAAACCATAGTGTCATCTCAACGGATTTAGACAGTGCCCTATTTTACGTGAATGTGGATGTCTGCAATGCATAACCCCAAAACAATAGTGGCAAATTGGTAAGAGACATCATAGAATGCACCATATCTAATAAAGTATGGTTATGACGTTTGGACACACCATTACGCTGTGGTGTTCCAGGTGGCGTGAGTTGTGAAACTATTTCACATTGTTTTAAATGAAGGCTCGTAACTCAAATATTTGCTTCTGCGATCAGATCGTAGAAACTTTACTTTCTTGTTACGATGATTCTCCAATTCATTCTGAAATTCTTTGAACTTTTCAAACATTTCAAACTTGTGTTTCATCAAGTAGCTAGATATACCCATACATACTCAAATCATCTGTGAATGTGAGAAAATAACGATACCTGCCGCATGCTTCAACACTCATCGGACTGCATACATCAATATTCATTATTTCCAATAAGTCATTAGCTCGCTCCATTGTTCCGGAGAACAGAGTTTTAGTCATCTGGCCCATGAGGCATGGTTCGCAAGTATCAAGTGATTCCAAAAGTCCATCCGCATGGAGTTTCTCTATGCGCTTTACACCAATACGACCTAAACGGCAGTGCCACAAGTATGTTACACTATCATTATCAACTTTGCATCTTTTGGCATCAATATTATGAATATGTGTATCACTACGATCAAGATTCAATAAACCATTCACATTGGGTGTATGACCATAGAAGGTCTTATTCATGTAAACAGAACAACAATTATTCTCTAACTTAAATGAATAATCGTATTGCAATAAACACGATCTAATCATGTTCATGATCAACGCAAACACCAAATAGTATTTATTTAGGCTCAACACTAATACCGAAGGTAGAGGGAGTGTGCGATGGTGATCATATCAATCTTGGAATCATTTCCAACACACATCGTCACCTTGCTCTTAACTAGTCTTTGTTTATTCTGCAACTCCTGTTTCGAGTTACTAATCTTAGCAACCAAACCAGTATCAAATACCCAGGGGCTACTACGAATACTAGTAAGGTACACATCAATAACATGTATACCAAATATACCTTTGTTCAGTTTGCCATCCTTCTTATCCTCTAGGTATTTGGGGCAGTTCCGCTTCCAGTGACCATTCCCTTTGCAGTAGAAGCACTCAGTTTCAGGCTTAATTTCAACTTTGGGCTTCTTCACGGGAGTGGCAACTTGCTTGCCATTCTTCTTGAAGTTCCCTTTCTTTCCCTTTGCCCTTTTTCTTGAAACTAGTGGTTTTTAACCATCAACACTTGATGCTCTTTCTTGATTTCTACCTTCGCTGATTTTAGAATCGCGAAGAGCTCGGGAATCGTTTTCGTCATCCCTTGCATATTATAGTTAATCACGAAGTTCTAGTAGCTTGGTGATAGTGACTAGAGAACTCTCTCAATCACTATCTTATCTGGAATATTAACTCCCACTTGAATCAAGCGATTGTAGTACCCAGACATTCTGAGCACATGCTCACCGGTTGAGCTATTCTCCTCCATCTTGTAGGCAAAGAAGTACTTGTGAGAGGCCTCATACCTCCTGACACGGGCATGAGTCTAAAATACCAATTTCATCTCTTGGAACATCTCATATGCTCTGTGGCATTCAAAATGTTTTTGAAGCCCCGGTTCTAAGCCGTAAAGCTTGGTGCACTAAACTATTAAGTACTCATCATATCGAGATTGCCAAACATTGATAGCGTCTGCATCTGCTCCTGCAATAGGTCTGTCACCTAGCGGTGCATCAAGGACATAATTCTTCCATCCAGCAATGTGGATAATCCTCAATTGTTGTGTCTCTGGGGTGCCCCCCTACCCCCGTATATAAAGGAGTGGAGGAGGGGGCCGGCCAAGGAGGGTGGCGCGCCCAAGGGGGGGAGTCCAACTCCCACCGGGAGTAGGACTCCCCTTTTTCCTATTAGGAGTAGGAGAAGGAAGGAAGAGGAAGGAGGGAGGAAGGAAAGGGGGGCCGCCCCCCTCCCAATTCGGATTGGGCTTGGGGGGGCGCCCCCTCCCTTGATCCTTTCCCCTCCTTTCCACTAAGGCCCAATAAGGCCCATATACCTCCCGGGGGGTTCCGATAACCTCTCGGTGATACGGTATTTTCCCAATCTTACCCGGAACCTTTCCGGTGTCCAAATATAGTCGTCCAATATATCGATCTTTATGTCTCGACCATTTCGAGACTCCTCGTCAAGTCCGTGATCACATCCAGGACTCTGAACAACCTTCGGTACATCAAAATATATAAACTCATAATGAAATTGTCATCGTAACGTTAAGTGTGCGGACCCTAAGGGTTCGAGAACAATGTAGACATGACTGAGACACGTCTCCGGTCAATAACCAATAGCGGAACCTGGATGCTCATATTGGCTCCTACATATTCTACGAAGATCTTTATCGGTCAGACCGCATAACAACATACGTTGTTCCCTTTGTCATCGGTATGTTACTTGCCCGAGATTCGATCGTCGGTATCTCAATACCTAGTTCAATCTCGTTACCGGCAAGTCTCTTTACTCGTTCTGTAATACATCATATTGCAACTAACTTATTAGTTGCATTGCTTGCAAGGCTTAAGTGATGTGTATTACCGAGAGGGCCCAGAGATACCTCTTCGACAATCGGAGCGACAAATCCTAATCTCGAAATACGCCAACCCAACATGTACCTTTGGAGACACCTGTAGAGCACCTTTATAATCACCCAGTTACGTTGTGACGTTTGGTAGCACACAAAGTGTTCCTCCGGTAAATGGGAGTTGCATAATCTCATAGTCATAGGAACATGTATAAGTCATGAAGAAAGCAATAGCAACAAACTAAACGATCAAGTGCTATGCTAACAGAATGGGTCAAGTCAATCACATCATTCTCCTAATGATGTGATCCCGTTAATCAAATGACAACTCATGTCTGGTTAGGAAACATAACCATCTTTGATCAACGAGCTAGTCAAGTAGAGGCATACTAGTGACACTCTGTTTGTCTATGTATTCACACATGTATTATGTTTCCGGTTAATACAATTCTAGCATTAATAATAAACATTTATCATGATATAAGGAAATAAATAATAACTTTATTATTGCCTCTAGGGCATATTTCCTTTAGTCTCCCACTTGCACTAGAGTCAATAATCTAGTTCACATCGCCATGTGATGTAATACCAATAGTTCACATCACCATGTGATTAACACCCATAGTTCACATCGTCATCTGACCAATACCCAAAGGGTTTACTAGAGTCAATAATATAGTTCACATCACTATGTGATTACTACCCAAAGAGTACTAAGGTGTGATCATGTTTTGCTTGTGAGGGTTCTATGTTAACAATGCTCTGCACGGAGCTACTCTAGCTAATTTCTCCCACTTTCAATATGTATCCAGATTGAGACTTTGAGTCATCTGGATCAGTGTCAAAACTTGCATCGATGTAACCCTTTACGACGAACCTTTTGTCACCTCCATAATCGGGAAACATATCCTTATTCCACTAAGGATAATTTTGACCAATGTCCAGTGATCTACTCCTAGATCACTATTGTACTCCCTTGCCAAACACAGGGCAGGGTATACAATAGGTCTGGTACACAGCATGGCATACTTTATAGAACCTATGGTTGAGGCATAGGGAATGACTTTCATTCTCTCTCTATCTTCTGATGTGGTCGGGTTTTGAGTCTTACTCAGTTTCACACCTTGTAACACAGGCAAGAACTCTTTCTTTGACTGTTCCATTTTGAACTACTTCAAAATCTTGTCAAGGTATGTACTCATTGAAAAACTTATCAAGCATTTTGATCTATCTCTATAGATCTTGATGCTCAATATGTAAGCAGCTTCACCGAGGTCTTTCTTTGAAAAACTCCTTTCAAACATTCCTTTATGCTTTGCAGAATAATTCTACATTATCTCCGATCAATAATATGTCATTCACATATACTTATCAGAAATGTTGTAGTGCTCCCACTCACTTTCTTGTAAATACAGGCTTCACCGCAAGTCTGTATAAAACTATATGCTTTGATTAACTTATCAAAACGTATATTCCAACTCCGAGATGCTTGCACCAGTCCATAGATGGATCGCTGGAGCTTGCATATTTTGTTAGTACCTTTAGGATCGACAAAACCTTCTGGTTGCATCATATACAACTTTTCTTTAATGAATCCATTAAGGAATGCAGTTTTGTTTATCCATTTGCCAGATTTCATAAAATGCGGCAATTGCTAACATGATTCGGACAGACTTAAGCATAGATACGAGTGAGAAACTCTCATCGTAGTCAACACCTTGAACTTGTCAAAAACCTTTTTGCGACAATTCTAGCTTTGTAGATAGTAACACTACTATCAGCGTCCGTCTTCCTCTTGAAGATCCATTTAATCTCAATGGCTCGCTGATCAATGGGCAAGTCAATCAAAGTCCACACTTTGTTCTCATACATGGATCTCATCTCAGATTTCATGGCCTCAAGCCATTTCACGGAATCTGGGCTCATCATCGCTTCCTCATAGTTCGTAGGTTCATCATGGTCAAGTAACAAGGCCTCCAGAACAGGATTACCATACCACTCTGGTGCGGATCTCACTCTGGTTTACCTACGAGGTTCGGTAGTAACTTGATCTGAAGTTACATGATCATCATCATTAGCTTCCTCACTAATTGGTGTAGTAGTCACAGAAACAGATTTCTGTGATGAACTACTTTCCAATAAGGGAGCATGTACAGTTACCTCATCAAGTTCTACTTTTCTCCCACTCACTTCTTTCGAGAGAAACTCCTTCTCTAGAAAGGATCCATTCTTAGCAACAAAAGTCTTGCCTTCGGATCTGTGATAGAAGGTGTACCCAATAGTTTCCTTTGGGTATCTTATGAAGACACATTTCTCCGATTTGGGTTCGAGCTTATCAGGTTGAAGCTTTTTCACATAAGCATCGCAGCCCCAAACTTTCAGAAACGACAACTTTGGTTTCTTGCCAAACCACAGTTCGTAAGGCGTCGTCTCAACGGATTTCGATGGTGCCCTATTTAACGTGAATGCAGCCGTCTCTAAAGCATAACCCCAAAACGATAGCGGTAAATCTGTAAGAGACATCATAGATCGCACCATATCTAGTAAAGTACGATTATGACATTCGGACACACCATTACGCTGTGGTGTTCCGGGTGGCGTGAGTTGCGAAACTATTCCGCATTGCTTCAAATGTAGACCAAACTCGTAACTCAAATATTTTACTTCTATGATCATATCGTAGAAATTTTTATTTTTGTTACGATGATTCTCCACTTCACTCTGAAATTCTTTGAACTTTTCAAATATTCCAGACTTGTGTTTCATCAAGTAGATATACTCATATCTGCTCAAATCATCTGTGAAGATCAGAAAATAATGATACCTGCCGCGAGCCTCAATATTCATCGGACCACATACATCAGTATGTATGATTTCCAACAAATTTGTTGCTCGCTCCATTGTTCCAGAGAACGGAGTCTTGGTCATCTTGCCCATGAGGCACGGTTCGCAAGCATCAACTGATTCATAATCAAGTGATTCCAAAAGCCCATCAGCATGGATTTTCTTCATGCGCTTTACACCAATATGACCTAAACGGCAGTGCCACAAATAAGTTGCACTATCATTATTAACTTTGCATCTTTTGGCTTCAATATTATGAATATGTGTATCACCACGATCGAGATCCAACAAACCATTTTCATTGGGTGTATGACCATAGAAGGTTTTATTCATGTAAACAGAACAACAATTTATTCTCTTACTTAAATGAATAACCGTATTGCAATAAACATGATCAAATCATATTCATGCTCAACGCAAACACCAAATAACACTTATTTAGGTTCAATACTAATCCCGAAAGTATAGGGAGTGTGCGATGATAATCAAATCAATCTTGGAACCACTTCCAACACACATCGTCACTTCACCCTTAACTAGTCTCTATTCATTCTGCAACTCCCATTTCGAGTTACTACTCTTAGCAACTGAACCAGTATCAAATACCAAGGGGTTGCTACGAACACTAGTAAAATACATGTCAATAATCTGTATATCAAATATACCTTTGTTCACTTTGCCATCCTTCTTATCCGCCAAATACTTGGGGCAGTTCCACTTCCAGTGACCAGTCCCTTTGCAGTAGAAGCACTTAGTCTCAGGCTTAGGACCAGACTTGGGCTTCTTCACTTGAGCAGCAACTTGCTTGCCGTTCTTCTTGAAGTTCCCTTTCTTTCCCTTTGCCCTTTTCTTGAAACTAGTGGTCTTGTTAATCATCAACACTTGATGCTCTTTCTTGATTTCTACCTTCATCGATTTCAGCATCACGAAGAACTTGGGAATCGTTTCCGGTATCCCTTGCATATTATAGTTCATCACGAAGTTCTACTAACTTGGTGATGGTGACTAGAGAATTCTGTCAATCACTATTCTATCTGGAAGATTAACTCCCACTTGATTCAAGCGATTGTAGTACCCAGACAATCTGAGCACATGCTCACTGCTCGAGCTATTCTCCTCCATCTTTTAGCTATAGAACTTGTTGGAGACTTCATATCTCTCAACTCGGGTATTTGCTTGAAATATTAACTTCAACTCCTGGAACATCCATATGATCCATGACGTTCAAAACGTCTTTGAAATCCCGATTCTAAGTTGTTAAGCATGGTGCACTAAACTATCAAGTAGTCATCATATTGAGCTAGCCAAACGTTCATCACGTCTGCATCTTCTCCTGCAATAGGTCAGTCACCTAGCGGTGCATCAAGGACATAATTCTTCTGTGCAGCAATGAGGATAAACCTCAGATCACGGACCCAGTCCGCATCATTGCTACTATCATCTTTCAACTTAGTTTTCTCTAGGAACACATATAAAAATAGGGAAGCAATAACGCGAGCTATTGATCTACAACAGAGATATGCAAATACTATCAGGACTAAGTTCATGATAAATTAAAGTTCAATTAATCATATTACTTAAGAACTCCCACTTAGAAAGACATCCCTCTAATCTTCTAAGTGATCACGTGATCCAAATCAACTAAACCATAACCGATCATCACGTGAAATGGAGTAGTTTTCAATGGTGAACATCGCTATGTTGATCATATCTACTATGTGATTCACGCTCGACCTTTCGGTCTCAGTGTTCCGAGGCCATATCTGTATATGCTAGGCTCGTCAAGTTTAACCTGAGTATTCTGCGTGTGCAAAACTGGCTTGCACCCGTTGTAGATGGACGTAGAGCTTATCACACCCGATCATCACGTGGTGTCTGGGCACGACGAACTTTGGCAACGGTGCATACTCAGGGAGAACACTTTTATCTTGAAATTTAGTGAGAGATCATCTTATAATGCTACCGTTAATTAAAGCAAGATAAGATGCATAAAAGATAAACATCACATGCAATCAAAATATGTGACATGATATGGCCATCATCATCTTGTGCCTTTGATCTCCATCTCCAAAACATCGTCATGATTTCCATCGCCACCGGCATGACACCATGATCTCCATCATCTTGATCTATATCAATGTTTCGTCACATGGTCGTCTCGCCAACTATTGCTCTTGCAACTATTGCTATCGCATAACGATAATTGTAAAGCAATTATTTGGCGTTTGCATCTTATGCAATAAACAGACAACCATAAGGCTTCTGCCAGTTGCCGATAACTTCAACAAAACATGATCATCTTATACAACAAATTATATCTCATCACGTCTTGACCATATCACATCACAACATGCCCTGCAAAAACAAGTTAGACGTCCTCTACTTTGTTGTTGCAAGTTTTACGTGGCTGCTACGGGCTGAGCAAGAACCATTTTTACCTACGCATTAAAACCACAACGATAGTTTGTCAAGTTAGTGTTGTTTTAACCTTCTCAAGGACCGGGCGTAGCCACACTCGGTTCAACTAAAGTTGGAGAAACTGACACCCGCTAGTCACTTGTGTGCATAGCACGGCGGTAAAACCAGTCTCGCGTAAGCGTACGCGTAATGTCGGTCCGGGCCGCTTCATCCAACAATACCGCCGAACCAAAGTGTGACATGCTGGTAAGCAGTATGACTTATATCGCCCACAATTCACTTGTGTTCTACTCGTGCATATTACATCAACGCATAAAACCTGGCTCGGATGCCACTGTTGGGGAACTTAGTAATTTCAAAAAAAAAATCCTACGCACACGCAAGATCATGGTGATGCACAACAACGAGAGGGGAGAGTGTTGTCTATGTACCCTCGTAGATCGGAAGCGGAAGCGTTATAACAACGCGGTTGATGTAGTCGTACGTCTTCACGGCCCGACCGATCAAGCATCGAAACTACGACACCTCCGAGTTTTTGCACACGTTCAGCTCGATGACGATCCTCGGACTCCGATCCAGCAAAGTGTCGGGGATGAGTTCCGTCATCACGACGGCGTGGTGACGATCTTGATGTTCTACCGTCGCAGGGCTTCGCCTAAGCACCACTACAATATTATCGAGGATTATGGTGGAGGGGGGCACCGCACACGGCTAAGAGATCAATGTCAATTGTTGTGTCTCTGGGGTGCCCCCTGCCCCCGTATATAAAGGAGTGGAGGAGGGGGCCGGCCAAGGAGGGTGGCGCGCCCAAGGGGGGGAGTCCAACTCCCACCGGGAGTAGGACTCCCCTTTTTCCTATTAGGAGTAGGAGAATGAAGGAAGAGGAAGGAGGGAGGAAGGAAAGGGGGGCCGGCCCCCCTCCCAATTCGGATTGGGCTTGGGGGGGCACCCCCTCCCTTGCTCCTTTCCCCTCCTTTCCACTAAGGCCCAATAAGGCCCATATACCTCCCGGGGGGTTCCGATAACCTCTCGGTGATCCGGTATTGTCCCAATCTTACCCGGAACCTTTCCAGTGTCCAAATATAGTCGTCCAATATATCGATCTTTATGTCTCGACCATTTCGAGACTCCTCGTCAAGTCCGTGATCACATCCAGGACTCTGAACAACCTTCGGTACATCAAAATATATAAACTCATAATGAAACTGTCATCGTAACGTTAAGCGTGCGGACCCTAAGGGTTCGAGAACAATGTAGACATGACTGAGACACGTCTCCGGTCAATAACCAATAGCGGAACCTGGATGCTCATATTGGCTCCTACATATTCTACGAAGATCTTTATCGGTCAGACCGCATAACAACATACGTTGTTCCCTTTGTCATTGGTATGTTACTTGCCCGATATTCGATCGTCGGTATCTCAATACCTAGTTCAATCTCGTTACCGGCAAGTCTCTTTACTCGTTCCATAATAAATCGTGTTGCAACTAACTTATTAGTTGCATTGCTTGCAAGGCTTAAGTGATGTGTATTATCGAGAGGGCCCAGAGATACCTCTCCGACAATCGGAGCGACAAATCCTAATCTTGAAATACGCCAACCCAACATGTACCTTTGGAGACACCTGTAGAGCACCTTTATAATCACCCAATTATGTTGTGATGTTTGGTAGCACACAAAGTGTTCCTCCGGTAAACGGGAGTTGCATAATCTCATAGTCATAGGAACATGTATAAGTCATGAAGAAAGCAATAGCAACAAACTAAACGATCAAGTGCTATGCTAACAGAATGGGTCAAGTCAATCACATCATTCTCCTAATGATGTGATCCCGTTAATCAAATGACAACTCATGTCTATGGTTAGGAAACGTAACCATATTTGATCAACGAGCTAGTCAAGTAGAGGCATACTAGTGACACTCTGTTTGTCTATGTATTCACACATGTATTATGTTTCCGGTTAATACAATTCTAGCATGAATAATAAACATTTATCATGATATAAGGAAATAAATAATAACTTTATTATTGCCTCTAGGGCATATTTCCTTCAGTGCTCCCATCTTTTGGCCCATATACTTCCCGGGGGTGCCCGGAACCCCTTCCGGTGATCCGGTAACTACCCGGTGCACTTCGAACTCTTTCGGTGTCCAAATATCATCGTCCTATATATCAATCTTTACCTCCGGACCATTCTGGAGCTCCCCATCATGTCCGTGATCTCATCCGGGACTTTGAACAACATTCGGTCACCAAATCATATAACTCATATAACTATATGGTCAACAAAAGTTAAGCGTGCGAACCCTACAGGTTCGAGAACTATGTAGACATGACTGAGACACCTCTTCGGTCAATAACCAATAGCGGAACCTGGATGCCCATATTGGCTCCTACATATTCCAACATCTTTATCAGTTGAACCTTATGACAACATACATAATTCCCTTTGTCTAGTGGTATGTTACTTGCCCGAGATTCGATAATCGGTATCTTCATACCTAGTTCAGTCTCATTACTGGCAAGTCTCTTTACTCGTTCCGTAATACATCACCTTGTAACTAACTCCTTAGTCATTTGCTTGCAAGCTTATGATGTGTATTACCGAGAGGGCCCAGAGATACCTCTCCGGTACTCGGAGTGACAAATCCTAATCTCGATCTATGCCAACTCAACAAACACCTTCGGAGATACCTATAGAGCATCTTTATGATCACCCAGGTACGTCGTGACGTTTGATAGCACACAGGGTATTCCTCTGGTATCCAAGCTAACAGATGGGTCTTGTCCATCACATCATTCTCCTAATGATGTTATCCCATTATCAAATGACAACACATGTATATGGTTAGGAAACCTTAACCATCTTTGATCAACGAGCTAGTCTAGTAGAGGCTTACTAGGGACACGGTATTTGTTTATGTATTCACACATGTATTTAAGTTTCCGATCAATACAATTCTAGCATGAATAATAAACCTTTATCATGAATAAGGAAATATAAAATAACAACTTTATTATTGCCTCTAGGACATATTTCCTTCAAATCTTGCTAATAAAATTGGATCAAAAGCGGGGGATGTTGTTCAATTATTAAGGGAAAAGGAAACCGTAGTTAACGAAAGAGTAGAAGAAAGTCCCTCTCGGATTGATAAGTTGGAAGAAATTTTTAGTAACTTAAGCTCGACTTTTTTTGTTAAAACTATTGAAAAAACTCTTATAAAAATTTGCAAGCCTACACAAGCCACTAAGAACAAGGATGCCACTTCTAGTAGCAACAAGGAAGATCTTAATTTTGTTGAAGTGGTAAAAGGCCCTTCTTGTAAGAATGAAATTTTCAATCTTATTCCTAGAAGTATTATTATTGAAAATATGCATGCTAAATCTTTGAAGAATTGTATTTGTGTAATTGAGGAGTTGAAAACTAAAGATGACAATACTTGAATCTATGCATTATGCCTAGCTAGGGGCATAAAACGATAGTGCTTGTTGGGAGGCAACCCAATGAATATTTTTTTGCCTTTTTCTGTCCATTCTTTAGTGTTTACACAATTATTCTACTGTTATGATTGTGTTTTTATGTTTTAATTAGTGTTTGTGCCAAGTAAAGCCTTTGGGATCATGTTGGGTGATAGTAGATTTGATCTTGTTGAAAAACAGAAACTTTTGCGTCCAGTAGCAGAATTGTAAAACATCACAAAAGTGTCAAAAAATTCTGATTTTTTTACACAAGATTGATATACAAATTTCCCATGTTGTCTCAATTTTTTAGAATTTTTGGAATTGAAGAAGTATGGTTAGAGTTCAGATTACTACAGACTATTCTGTTTTTGACAGATTCTGTTTTCCTTGCATTGTGTGCTAATTTTGATGAATCTATGGATTGTATCAGGGGGTATAAGCCACGGTAAAGTTGGAATACAGTAGGTATAATGCAATAATAAAATATGAATGGGTTTGCAACAGTACTTAGAGTGGTGATTTGCTTTATTATTCTAACAGATCTCACGAAGGTTTTGTTAAGTTTTGTGTGATTGAAGTTTTCAATTTTTGGGTGAGATCACGATGAATGAAGGAATAAGGAGTTAAAAGAGCCTAAGCTTGGGGATGCCCATGGCACCCCAAGTTAATATTCAAGGAGAACCAAGCAACTAAGCTTGGGGATGCCCCGGAAGGCATCCCCTCTTTCTTCTAACAACCATCAGTAATTTTACTTGGAGCTATATTTTTATTCGTCACATATCATGAGTTTTGCTTACTGTGTCTTGTATTATATGAGTCTTTGCTTGTTTTGCTTTTTAGTTTGTCACAATCATCCTTGCTGGACACACCTACTTGAGAGAGCCAAAATTATGCTATGATTTGTTAGAATTGATCTATGTGCTTCACTTAAATTTTTTGAGCTATGGAATTGCTCTAGTGCTTCATTTATATATTTTTTAGCACAGTGTGCTTTAATTTTTGAAGAAATACTCTCATGCTTCACTTAGATTTATTTGAGAGTTAGTAAATTTTTGAGTAAATTCTCTCATTCTTTACTTATATTATTTTGAGAGATGAAAAATGTTATGCTAATGTTCTTGATGTGTACTACGCAACTTTATTCTTGTAGACACGTGTTGGGCCTCCAAGCGCACAGTTTTGTAGAACAGTAGCAATTTTCCCTCAAGTGGATGACCTAAGGTTTATCAATCCGTGGGAGGCGTAGGATGAAGATAGTCTCTCTCAAACAACTCTGCAACCAAATAATAAAAAGTCTCTTATGTCCCCAACACACCAAATACAATGGTAATTTGTATAGGTGCACTAGTTCGGCGAAGAGATGGTGATACAAGTGTAATATGGATAGTAGATATTAATCTTTGTAATAAGAACAATAAAAAATAGCAAGGCATCAATTGATAAAACGGAGCACAAATGGTATTGCAATGCTTGAAAATGAGGCCTAGGGTCTGTACTTTCGCTAGTGCAATCTCTCAACAATGCTAATCTAATTGGATCATATAACCATCCCTCAAAGTGCCGATGAAGAATCACTCCAAAGTTCTTATCTAGCGGAGAACATAAGAAGAAATTGTTTGTAGCTATTCTTTCCGGTCGATCTATCCAAGAGTTCGTACTAAAATAACACCAAGTTATTCTTTCCGATCGATCTATCAAGAGTTTGTACTAAAATAACATGTAGCTATTCTTTCTGATCGATCTATCAAGAGTTCGTACTAAAATAACACCAAAGCAAAATTCAGATTCATAATACTCAATCCAACACAAAGAACCTCGAAGAGTGCCCCAAGATTTCTACTGGAGAAACAAAAGACAAGAACGTGCATCAACCCCTATGCATAGATTACTCCAATGTCTCCTCGGGAATCTGCGAGTTGAGTGACAAAACATATCTCAAGTGAATCAATATAATACCCCATTGCCACCACGGGAATCCATATGCAAGACATATATCAAGCGCTCTCAAATCCATAAAAGTATTCAATCCGATAAAACGAAATCTCAAAGGGAAAACTCAATTAATCACAACAAGATAGACAGGGGAAAACACCATATGATCCAACTATACTAACAAAGCCCACGATACATCAAGATTGTGACATCTCAAGAACATGAGAGAGAGAGATTAAACACATAGCTACTGGTACAAACCCTCCTCATCAAGGTGGCCGCCGGGATGATGAAGATGGCCACCGGTGATGATTTCCCCCTCCGGCAGGGTGCCGGAACAGGGTCTAGATTGGTTTTTCGTGGCTACAGAGGCTTGCGGCAATGAAAATTTTGATATAGGGTTACCCTGAGGGTTTTTGGAATATTTGGGAATTTGTAGGGCGAAGAGGCGATGCGGGAGGCCACCAACGTGGGCATAACCCACCTGGGCGCGCCTAGGCCCCCAGGCGTGCCCTGGGGGGGTGTGCACCCTCGGGCCTCCCCTCTGGCACTTCTTTGGCCGTTGGAGACGTATCAGCATCCCCAAGCTTAATTCCTACTCGTCCTCGAGTAGGTAAATGATAAAAGAAATAATTTATGAAGTTTGAATGCTAGAAAGTGCATAAGTTTGATCGATGATAATTTCAATCACTTTTCCTAGCATCATAACAACAATTCTTTCTCATAAAACTTTTCATGTTAAAGTAGCAACCAATTCACATGTTAAGGTTCAAACAATGATTTTTCTTGAAACTCAATGATACGTCTCCGTCGTATCTAATTTTCCAAACTCTTTTGCCCTTCTTTTGGACTCTAACTTGCATGATTTGAATGGGACTAACCCAGACTGACCCTGCTTTCAGTAGAATTGCCATGGTGTTATTTTTGTGCAGAATAAAAGGTTCTCGGAATGACCTGAAACTTTAGGGAAATAAGTTTTGGAATTAATAAAAAATATTGGTGAAATAATCAAGTGAAGGGGGCCCACACCTTGGCCACAAGGGTGGGCGCGCCATCCGACCTTGTGGGCCCCCTGGACCTCCACCGACCTCAACTCCAACTCCATATATTCACGTTCGGGGAGAAAAAATCAGAGAGAAGGATTCATCACGTTTTACGATACGAAGCCGCCGCCAAGCCATAATCTCTCTCGGGAGGGCTGACCTGGAGTCCGTTCGGGGCTCCGGAGAGGGGAATCCGTCGCCATCGTCATCATCAACCATCCTCCACCACCAATTTCATGAGGCTCACCGCCGTCCGTGAGTAATCCCATCATAGGCTTGCTGGACCATGATGGGTTGGATGAGATTTACCATGTAATCGAGTTAGTTTTGTTAGGGTTTGATCCCTAGTATCCATTATGTTTTAAGATTGATGTTGCTATAACTTTTCTATGCCTAATGCTTGTCATTAGGGCCCGAGTGCCATGATTTCAGATCTGAACCTATTATGTTTTCATGAATATATTTGTGTTCTTGATCCTATCTTGCAAGTCAATAGTCACCTACTACGTGTTATGATCTGGCAACCCCGGAGTGACAATAGTCCGGACCACTCCCGGTGATGACCGTAGTTTGAGGAGTTCATGTATTCACTAAGTGCTAATGCTTTGGTCTGGTACTCTACTAAAAGGAGGCCTTAATATCCCTTAGTTTCAAATAGGACCCCGCTACCACGGGAGGGTAGGACAAAAGATGTCATGCAAGTTCTTTTCCATAAGCACGTATGACTATATTCAGAATACATGCCTACATTATATTGATGAACTTGAGCTAGTTCTGTGTCACCCTATGTTATAACCGTTGCATGATGAATGCCATCCGACATAATTATCCATCATGGATACATTGCCTACGAGCTTTTCACATATCGATCTTTGCTAAGTCACTTTTTTCGTTGCTACTGTTACGATTGCTACAAAACTACTACTGTTACTTTTGCCACCGTTACCGCTACTTCCATATTACTTTGCTGCAGATATTAAGTATTTTTAGGTGTGGTTGAAGTGACAACTCGGTTGCTAATACTCGAGAATATTCTTTGGCTCCCCTTGTGTCGAATCAATACATTTGGGTTGAATACTCTACCCTCGAAAACTGTTGCGATCCCCTATACTTGTGGGTTATCAAGACCTTTTTTCTGGCGCCGTTGCCGGGGAGCATAGCTCTATTCTCCGAGTCACTTGGGATTTATATTTGTTGATCACTATGAGGAACTTGAAAGATCAAAGAACCATGATTTTTCCCTCAACTACGAGGGGAGGTAAGGAACTGTCATCTAGCTCTGCAGTTGATTCTCCTTCTATTTTGAGTAAACTTGTGACACCTACACCTGCCATTGAATCTGATATGTCGCATGTTATTGATGATGCCACTTCTGCTATGCATGATGCCTATGATGAAACTACTTCTCTGCTTGATAATACTGTGCTACTAGGTGAATTTCTTGATGAACAACTTGCTAGGGTTAGAGAGAGTGAAATTACTGAAACTGATGATATTATTGAAATTGAAGATTATGATTCTCCCCTAGATATGAATTGCCTATTGGTCCAGAGGGATATGTTATGGATGAAGAAACTGCTAGAGACTTCTTTGCTTGCAATGATAGAGAGGATCTTAAGAAATTGTTAGCTAAGCTGAAAGAAAAATCCTTGAATGCTAGAATGAAATATGATCCCGCTTTTGCTACTTCACCTATCTTTGTCGATCCTAAGTTAATTATTTTGGTTGAATCTAATCCTTTTCATGGTTATGAATCTGAAACTGTCGTGTCACATCTTACTAAATTGAATGATATAGCCACCCTATTTGCTCATGAGGAAAAAATCGCTATTACTATATTCTCAAACTGTTTCCTTTCTCATTAAAGGGTGATGCTAAGTTATGGTTTAATTCTCTTGCTCCTGGTTGTGTGCGTAGTCCCCAGTATATGATTTACTACTTATCTGCAAGATATTTCCCCGCTCATAAGAAACAAGCTGCTTTAAAGGAATATTTAATTTTGTGCAAATTGAAAAAGAGAGCCTACCACAAGCTTGGGGGAGGCTTCTCCGATTACTTAATGCTTTGCCTGATCATCCTCTCAAGAAAAATGAAATACTTGATATCTTTTATAATGGACTAACCAATGCTTCCAGAGACCACCTGGATAGTTGTGCTGGTTGTGTTTTCAGGGAAACAACTGTTGAGCAAGCTGAATTGCTATTGAATAATATATTGAGTAATGATAATGATTGGACACTTCTTGAACCACCTCCGAAGCCAACTCCGAAGAAAAGGGGTATTCTATTTCTCAGTCCTGAAGATATGCAAGAGGCAAATAAATCTTTGAAAGAAAAAGGTATTAAAGCTGAAGACATTAAGAATTTACCACCTATTGAAGAAATACATCGTCTTGATAATCCGACATAGGTAGTAGAGGTAAACTCTCTTCGTAGATTTGATGAAGGCGATATTCCTTATAATAAGTCTGTTAGTCAATGCTTGGATGATTTTGATAATTTTATTGTTAAACACTGGTGCGCGTCGGTCCTAAACAAACGGTTTTTAACCCCTTTCCGCAATGACATTTGGAACCGTCGCCAAGTGAGTGTGGGCGATAGGGGGGTCCTTCCCACACAACCCAGAAACCGTCGGGGATAGGGAGCCTTCATGCATACAGTTGTCCCTATATAATCGTTTTTGATATCTGGAATATCCCAAACGCTTCATCCTTGCTACTCGTTTGTGCTCGCATTGCCATCGCAGTCGGAGTTTTGTGGTTCTGCCTAAAACTAGGCAGATTCCAGGCACGGGAGTTTTCCAGGCAGATTCTAGGCACGGTAGTTTTACGATGCTTGCCACATCACAAACAGTTCATGATTATAATCCGTGTACGATAGGTAGACAATCACACACATTTAGTTTTCCCGCACCGTATGTGATAGTGTCTGACATCACACACGCTTTGCAAACGGCAATTATGTGCATTCTTGCACATGTTTCCTCTCTGTGAACCATCTCGGATTATGGTGTATATCGCAAACGTTTGTGTTTTACCAACCGTGTGTGACGTAATGACCTGCACAACGTAATTTCGCCCTAATTTAATTGCTGCTATTTAAAATTGTACCTAATTTAAACTTGAAAGTAGGCTATAGCTTTATTCATATCCATCAGGTTCAAACAACCAATGCATTATTCGATTCACAGGTACATATGTTTAAGAATTACAGAAGCACCAAATAAAGAATGATGTACTAGGGTTCTATACTTGTACTATTACAGATGGTAAAGAAAGAGGCGACAGACATTCCAGTTGCTGAACAAGGTGAAGCGGAATGGCCCTATTGTGCTCTCGTGGATGCAAAAGGCATGCAGGACTCTAGTCCAACCCCTTGTGATGACCGGCCACCAATCATGTAGTTTGAGAGACAATCTTGAGTAAACTGCTTCAAGATCCACTGCAAAAGAAAAAAGATTCAGATATTGCCATCTAACACAACTCATTACGAGCAGTAAAAAGAAGGCTACAGGGTTCTTACTTACCATCCTGCAGTTCACTATTGTCGTGCATAAAGTGTAAACAAATAGTTTGATTGACATCTTTTGACCCATTTTAGTAACAATCTTTATCAGTTTCCTCACTTGATGTGAAGGAAATATGCCCTAGAGGCAATAATAAAGTTATTATATATTTCCTTATATCATGATAAATGTTTATTATTCATGCTAGAATTGTATTAACCGGAAACATAATACATGTGTGAATACATAGACAAACAAAGTGTCACTAGTATGCCTCTACTTGACTAGCTCGTTGATTAAAGATGGTCATGTTTCCTAACCATAGACATGAGTTGTCATTTGATTAACGGGATCACATCATTAGCAGAATGATGTGATTGACTTGACCCATTCCGTTAGCATAGAACTTGATCGTTTAATTTGTTGCTATTGCTTTCTTCATGACTTATACATGTTCCTATGACTATGCGATTATGCAACTCCCGTTTACCAGAGGAACACTTTGTGTGCCACCAAACGTCACAACGTAACTAGGTGATTATAAAGGTGCTCTACAGGTGTCTCCGAAGGTACTTGTTGGGTTGGCGTATTTCGAGATTAGGATTTGTCAATCCGATTGTCGGAGAGGTATCTCTGGGCCCTCTCGGTAAAGCACATCACCTAAAGCCTTGCAAGCATTGCAACTAATGAGTTAGTTGCGAGATGATGTATTACGGAACGAGTAAAGAGACTTGCCGGTAACGAGATTGAACTAGGTATTGAGATACCGACGATCGAATCTCGGGCAAGTAACATACCGATGACAAAGGGAACAACGTATGTTGTTATGCGGTCTGACCGATAAAGATCTTCGTAGAATATGTGGGAGCCAATATGAGCATCCAGGTTCCGCTATTGGTTATTGACTGTAGACGTGTCTCGGTCATGTCTACATTGTTCTCGAACCCGTAGGGTCCGCACGCTTAAGGTTTCGATGACAGTTATATTATGAGTTTATGAGTTTTGATGTACCGAAGGAGTTTGGAGTCCCGGATGAGATCGGGGACATGACGAGGAGTCTCGAAATGGTCGAGACATAAAGATCGATATATTGGATGACTATATTCGGACATTGGAAAGGTTCCGAGTGATTCCGGTATTTTTCGGAGTACTGGAGAGTTACGGGAATACGTATTGGGCCTTATTGGGCCATATGGGAAAGAAGGAAAAGGGCCTCAAGGGTGGCCGCACCCCTCCCCTTGGTCTGGTCCGAATTGGACTAGGGAAGGGGGGCACCCCCTTCCTTCCTTCTCCTTTTCCCTTCCCTTTCCTTCCCTCCTACTCCTACTACTTGGAAGGGCTCCTAGTTCTACCAGGAAAGGGGGAATCCTACTCCCGGTGGGAGTAGGACTCCCCTAGGGCGCGCCATAGAGAGGGCCGGCCCCTCCCCTCCTCCACTCCTTTATATACGTGGCCAGGGGGCACCCCATAGACACACAAGTTGATCTTCGTGATCGTTCTCTTAGCCGTGTGCGGTGCCCCCCTCCACCATAATCCTCGATAATATTGTAGCGGTGCTTAGGCGAAGCCCTGCGACGGTAGAACATCAAGATCGTCACCATGCCGTCGTGCTGACGAAACTCTTCCCCGACACTTTGCTGGATCGGAGTCCGGGGATCGTCATCGAGCTGACCGTGTGCTAGAACTCGGAGGTGCCGTAGTTTCAGTGCTTGATCGGTCGGGCCGTGAAGACGTACGACTACATCAACCGCGTTGTGCTAACGCTTCCGCTTCCGGTCTATGAGGGTACGTAGACAACACTCTCCCCTCTCGTTGCTATGCATCACCATGATCTTGCGTGTGCGTAGGATTTTTTTTAAATTACTATGTTCCCCAATAGTGGCATCCGAGCCTAGGTTTTATGTGTTGATGTTATATGCACGAGTAGAACACAAGTGAGTTGTGGGCGATATAAGTCATACTGCTTACCAGCATGTCATACTTTGGTTCGGCGGTATTGTTGGATGAAGCGGCCCGAACCGACATTACGCGTACGCTTACGCGAGACTGGTTCTACCGACGTGCTTTGCACACAGGTGGCTGGTGGGTGTCAGTTTCTCCAACTTTAGTTGAACTGAGTGTGGCTACGCCCGGTCCTTGTGAAGGTTAAAACAACACCAACTTGACAAACTATCATTGTGGTTTTGATGCGTAGGTAAGATTGGTTCTTGCTTAAGCCCGTAGCAGCCACGTAAAACTTGCAACAAACAAAGTAGAGGACGTCTAACTTGTTTTTGCAGGGCATGTTGTGATGTGATATGGTCAAGACATGATGCTAAATTTTATTGTATGAGATGATCATGTTTTGTAACCGAGTTATCGGCAACTGGCAGGAGCCATATGGTTGTCGCTTTATTGTATGCAATGCAATCGCCCTGTAATGCTTTACTTTATCACTGAGCGGTAGCGATAGTCGTAGAAGCATAAGATTGGCGAGACGACAACGATGCTACAATGGAGATCAAGGTGTCACACCGGTGACGATGGTAATCATGACGATGCTTCGGAGATGGAGATCACAAGCACAAGATGATGATGGCCATATCATATCACTTATATTGATTGCATGTGATGTTTATCTTTTATGCATCTTATCTTGCTTTGATTGATGGTAGCATTATAAGATGATCTCTCACTAAATTTCAAGATAAAAGTGTTCTCCCTGAGTATGCACCGTTGCCAAAGTTCGTCATGCCCAGACACCACGTGATGATCGAGTGTGATAAGCTCTACGTCCATCTACAATGGGTGCAAGCCAATTTTGCACACGCAGAATACTCAGGTTAAACTTGACGAGCCTAGCATATGCAGATATGGCCTCGGAACACTGAGACCGAAAGGTCGAGCGTGAATCATATAGTAGATATGATCAACATAATGATGTTCACCATTGAAAGCTACTCCATTTCACGTGATGATCGGTTATGGTTTAGTTGATTTGGATCACGTGATCACTTAGATGATTAGAGGGATGTCTATCTAAGTGGGAGTTCTTAAGTAATATGATTAATTGAACTTTAATTTATCATGAACTTAGT
This sequence comes from Triticum urartu, assembly GCF_003073215.2. Lineage (NCBI taxonomy): Eukaryota > Viridiplantae > Streptophyta > Magnoliopsida > Poales > Poaceae > Triticum > Triticum urartu. The sequence goes on along the minus strand of NC_053022.1, from coordinate 390,684,255 downwards.
CCTGGTAGTATTAGCATATCTATGTTGTGGATCAATAGCTCGCATTGTTGCTTTCATGTGTTTATTTTGATATGTTCCTAGAAAAAATTGTGTTGAAAGATGTTAGTAGCAAAGATGCGGATTGGATCCGTGATTTGAGGTTTATCCTCATTGCTGCATAGAAGAATTATGTCTTTGATGCACCGCTAGGTGACAAACCTATTGCAGGAGCAGATGCAGATGTTATGAACATTTGGCTAGCTCAATATGATGACTACTTGATAGTTTAGTGCACCCTGCTTAAACGACTTAGAATCGGGACTTCAAAGACGTTTTGAACGTCATGGACCATATGAGATGTTGCAGGAGTTGAAGTTAATATTTCAAGCAAATACCCGAGTTGAGAGATATGAAGTCTCCAACAAGTTCTATAGCTAAAAGATGGAGGAGAATAGCTCAAGCAGTGAGCATGTGCTCAGATTGTCTGGGTACTACAATCGCTTGAATCAAGTGGGAGTTAATCTTCCAGATAAAATAGTGATTGACAGAATTCTCTAGTCACCATCACCAAGTTAGTAGAACTTCGTGATGAACTATAATATGCAAGGGATAACGGAAACGATTCCAAGCTCTTTGTGATGCTGAAATCAACGAAGGTAGAAATCAAGAAAAGCATCAAGTGTTGATGGTAAACAAAACCACTAGTTTCAAGTAAAGGGACAAAGGGAAGAAAGGGGATCTTCAAGAAGAACGACAAGCAAGTTGCTACTCAAGTGAAAAACCCAAGTCTGGACCTAAGCCTGAAACTGAGTGCTTCTACTACAAAGGGACTGGTCACTGGAAGAGGAACTACCCCAAGTAATTGGCGGATAAGAAGGATGGCAAAGTGAACATAGGTATATTTGATATACATGTTATTGATGTGTACTTTACTAGTGTTTATAGCAACCCCTCAGTATTTGATACTAGTTCAGTTGCTAAGAGTGGTAACTCGAAACGGGAGTTGCAGAATGAACAGAGACTAGTTAAGGGTGAAGTGATGATGTGTGTTGGAAGTGGTTCCAAGATTGATTTGATCATCATCGCACAGTCCCTATACTTTCGGGATTAGTGTTGAACCTAAATAAGTGTTATTTGGTGTTTGCGTTGAGCATAAATATGATTGGATCATGTTTATTGCAATACGGTTATTCATGTAAGTTATAGAATAATTGTTGTTCTGTTTACATGAATAAAACCTTCTATGGTCATACACCCAATGAAAATGGTTTGTTGGATCTCGATCGTGGTGATACACATATTCATAATATTGAAGCCAAAATATGCAAAGTTAATAATGATAGTGTAACTTATTTGTGGCACTGCCGTTTAGGTCATATTGGTGTAAAGCGCTTGAAGAAAATCCATGCTGATGGGTTTTTGGAATCACTTGATTATGAATCAGTTGATGCTTGCGAACCATGCCTCATGGGCAAGATGACTAAGACTCCGTTCTCCAGAACAATGGAGCGAGCAACAAATTTGTTGGAAATCATACATACTGATGTATGTGGTCCGATGAATATTGAGGCTCGTGGCAGGTATCATTATTTTCTGATCTTCACAATTGATTTGAGCAGATATGAGTATATCTTCTTGATGAAACACAAGTCTGAAATATTTGAAAAGTTCAAAGAATTTCAGAGTGAAGTGGAGAATCATCGTAACAAAAATAAAAGTTTCTACGATAGGATCGCAGAAGTAAAATATTTGAGTTACGAGTTCGGCCTTTAGTTAAAACAATGTGAAATAGTTTCACTACTCACTCCACCTGGAACACCACAGTGTAATGGTGTGTCCGAACATCATAACCGTACTTTATTAGATATGGTGCGATCTATGATGTCTCTTACCGATCTACCACTATCATTTTAGGGTTATGCATTAGAGACAGCTGCATTCACGTTAAATAGGGCACCATCTAAATCCGTTGAGACGACACCGTATGAACTATGGTTTGGCAAGAAACCTAAGCCGTCGTTTCTTAAAGTTTGAGGTTGCAATGCTTATGTGAAAAAGTTTCAACCTGATAAGCTCTAACCCAAATCGGAGAAGTGCGTCTTCATAGGATACCCAAAAGAAAATGTTGGGTACACCTTCTATCACAGATCCGAAGGCAATATATTCGTTGCTTTGAATGGATCCTTTCTAGAAAAGGAGTTTCTCTCGAAAGAAGTGAGTGGGAGGAAAGTAGAACTTGATGAGGTAACTGTACCTGCTCCCTTATTGGAAAGTAGTTCATCACAGAAATCTGTTCCTGTGACTACTATACCGATTAGTGAGGAAGCTAATGATGATGATCATGTAACTTCAGATCAAGTTACTACCGAACCTCATAGGTAAACCAGAGTGAGATCCACACCAGAGTGGTACGGTAATCCTGTTCTGGAGGTCATGTTACTTGACCATGACGAGCCTATGAACTATGAGGAAACGATGATGAGCCCAGATTCCGCGAAATGGCTTGAGGCCATGAAATCTGAGATGAGATCCATGTATGAGAACAATGTATGGACTTTGATTCACTTACCCATTGATCGGCGAGCCATTGAGATTAAATGGATCTTCAGAGGAAGACGGACGCTGATAGTAGTGTTACTATCTACAAAGCTAGAATTGTCGCAAAAAGGTTTTCGACAAGTTCAAGGTGTTGACTACGATGAGAGTTTCTCACTCGTATCTATGCTTAAGTCTGGCCGAATCATGTTAGCAATTGCCGCATTTTTTGAAATCTGGCAAATGGATAAACAAAGCTGCATTCCTTAATGGATTTATTAAATAAGAGTTGTATATGATGCAACCAGAAGGTTTTGTCAATCCTAAAGGTACTAACAAAATATGCAAGCTCCAACGATCCATCTATGGACTGGTGCAAACATCTCAAAGTTGGAATATACGCTTTGATAAGTTGATCATGTTGGGGAACGTAGCAATAATTCAAAATTTTCCTACGTGTCACCAAGATCAATCTATGGAGTCATCTAGCAACGAGGGAGGAGTGGATCTACATACCCTTGTAGATCGCACGCGGAAGCGTTCAAGAGAACGGGATTGATGGAGTCGTACTCGTTGTGATCCAAATCACCGATGATCCTAGCGCCGAACGGACGGCACCTCCGCGTTCAACACACGTACGGAGCAGCAACGTCTCCTCCTTCTTGATCCAGCAATGGGGGAGGAGAGGTTGATGGATATCCAGCAGCACGACGGCGTGGTGGTGGAAGTAGCGGGATTCCAACAGGGCTTCGCCAAGCGCTGCGGGAGGAGGGAGATGTGTCATGGGAGGGAGAGGGAGGCGCCAGGGCTTAGGTATGGTTGCCCTCCCTTCCCCCCACTATATATAGGGCCAAGGGAGAGGGGGGAGGTGCAGCCTTAGCCCTTCCTCCAAGGAAGGGTGCGGCCAGGGAGGAGTCCCTCCTCCCCAAGGCACCTCAGAGGTGCCTTCCCCCTTTAGGACTCTTCCTCTCCCTTGATTCTTGGCGCATGGGCCTCTTGGGGCTGGTGCCCTTGGCCCATATAGGCCAAGGCGCACCCCCTACAGCCCATGTGGCCCCCCGGGGCAGGTGGCCCCACCCGGTGGACCCCCGGGACCCTTCCGGTGGTCCCGGTACAATACCGGTGACCCCGAAACTTGTCCCGATGGACGAAACAGCACTTCCTATATATAATTCTTTACCTCCGGACCATTCAGAAACTCCTCGTGACGTCCGGGATCTCATCTGGGACTCCGAACAACTTTCGGGTTACCGTATACTAATATCTCTATAATCGTAGCGTCACCGAACCTTAAGTGTGTAGACCCTACGGGTTCGGGAGACATGCAGACATGACCGAGATGACTCTCCGGTCAATAACCAACAGCGGGATCTGGATACCCATGTTGGCTCCCACATGTTCCACGATTATCTCATCGGATGAACCACGATGTCAAGGACTTAATCAATTCCGTATACAATTCCCTTTGTCTATCGGACGACACTTGCCCGAGATTCGATCGTCGGTATCCTGATACCTTGTTCAATCTCGTTACCGGCAAGTCTCTTTACTCGTTTCGTAACACATCATCCTGTGATCAACTCCTTGATCACATTGTGCACATTATGATGATGTCTACCGAGTGGGCCCAGAGATACCTCTCCGTTTACACGGAGTGACAAATCCCAGTCTCGATTCGTGCCAACCCAACAGACACTTTCGGAGATACCTGTAGTGTACCTTTATAGCCACCCAGTTACGTTGTGACATTTGGCACACCCAAAGCACTCCTACGGTATCCGGGAGTTGCACAATCTCATGGTCTAAGGAAATGATACTTGACATTAGAAAAGCTTTAGCATACGAACTACACGATCTTGTGCTAGGCTTAGGATTGGGTCTTGTCCATCACATCATTCTCCTAATGATGTGATCCCGTTGTTAATGACATCCAATGTCCATGGTCAGGAAACCGTAACCATCTATTGATCAACGAGCTAGTCAACTAGAGGCTTACTAGGGACATGGTGTTGTCTATGTATCCACACATGTATCTGAGTTTCCTATCAATACAATTCTAGCATGGATAATAAACGATTATCATGAACAAGGAAATATAATAATAACTAATTTATTATTGCCTCTAGGGCATATTTCCAACAGTCTCCCACTTGCACTAGAGTCAATAATCCAGTTCACATCGATATGTGATTAACACTCAAGGTCACATCCCCATGTGACTAACACCCAAAGAGTTTACTAGAGTCAATAATCTAGTTCACATTACCATGTGATTAACACTCGATGAGTTCTGGGTTTGAACATGTTATGCTTGTGAGAGATGTTATAGTCAACGGGTCTGAATCTTTCAGATCCGTATGTACTTCGCAAATCTCTATGTCATCTTGTAGATGCAGCTACTACGCTATATTTGGAGCCATTTCAAATAACTGTTCTACTTGGAGCTATTCTAAATTGTTGCTCCACTATACGTATCCGGTATCTCTACTCAGAGCTATCCGGATAGGTGTTAAGCTTGCATCGACGTAACCCTTTACGACGAACTCTTTTACCACCTCCATAATCGAGAAAATTCCTTATTCCTCTAAGGATAATTTAGACCGCTATCTGGTGATCTACTCCTAGATTACCTTTGTACCCTCTTGCCAGATATGTGGCAAGGCGCACATCAGGTGCGGTACTCAGCATGGCATATCGTATAGTGCCTATGACAAAAGCATAGGGGACGACCTTCGTCCTTCCTCTTTCTTCTGCCGTGGTCGAGCTTTAAGTCTTAACTTCATACCTTACAACTCAGGCAAGAACTCCTTCTTTGACTGATCCATCTTGAACACCTTCAAGATCATGTCAAGGTATGTGCTCATTTGAAAGCACTATTAAGCGTTTTGATCTATCCTTATAGATCTTGATGCTCAATGTTCAAGTAGCTTAATCCAGGCTTTCCATTGAAAAACACTTTCAAATAACCCTATATGCTTTCCAGAAATTCTACGTCATTTCTGATCCATAATATGTCAACAACATATACTCATCAGAAATTCTATAGTGCTCCTACTCACTTCTTTGGAAATACAAGTTTCTCATAAACTTTGTATACACCCAAAATCTTTGATCATCTCATCAAAGCATACATTCCAACTCCGAGATGCTTACTCCAGTCCTTAGAAGGATTGCTGGAGCTTTGCATACTTATTAGCATCTTTCAGGATTGACAAAACCTTCCGGTTGTATCACATACAACCTTTCCTCAAGAAAATCATCGAGGAAACAATGTTTTGACATCCTATCTGCAAGATTTCATAAATAATGCAGTAATTGCTAATATAATTCCAACAGACTCTTAGCATCGCTACGAGTGAGAAAGTCTCACCGTAGTCAACTCCTTGAACTTGTCGGAAACTTCTTAACGACAAGTCGAGCTTTCTTAATGGTGATACTTACCATCATTGCCGTCTTCCTTTTAAAATCCATATGTACCTAACAGCCTTACGACCATCAAGTAGTTCTTCCAAAGTCTACACTTTGTTTTCATACATGGATCCTCTCTCGGATTTTATGGCCTCGAGCCATTTATCAGAATCCAGGCCCACCATCGCTTATCCATAGCTCGTAGGTTCATTGTTGTCTAGCAACATGACTTCCAAGACAGGATTACGTACCACTTTGAAGTAGTACGCATCCTTGTCGACCTACGAGGTTTGGTAGTGACTTTATCCGAAGTTTCATGATCACTATCATAAGCTTCCACTTCAGTTGGTGTAGGTGCCACAGGAACAACTTCCCGTGCCCTGTCACACACTAATTGAAGAGACGGTTCAATAACCTCATCAAGTCTCCACCATCCTCCCACTCAATTCTTTCGAGAGAAACTTTTCCTCGAGAAAGAACCCGATTCTAGAAACAATCCCTTATTGCTTTCGAATCTGAGACAGGAGGTATACCCAACTGTTTTGGGTGTCCTATGAAGATGCATTTATCCGCTTTGGGTTCGAGCTTATCAGCCAGTAACTTTTTCACATAAGCGTCGCAACCCCAAACTTTTAAGAAATGACAGCTTAGGTTTCCCTAAACCATAGTTCATACGGTGTCATCTCATCGGAATTACGTGGTGCCCTATTTAAAGTGAATGTGGTTGTCTTTAATGCCTAACCCATAAACTATCGTGGTAATTCGATAAGAGACATCATGGTTTGCATCATATCCAATAGGGTGCAGTTATGATGTTCGGACACACCATCACACTATGGTGTTCCAGGCTGTATTAGTTGTGAAACAATTTCCACAATGTCTTAATTCTGTGCCAAACTCGTAATTCAGATATTCATCTCTATGATCATATCATAGATATTTTATCCTCTTGTCACAACGATCTTTCAACTTCACCCTAAAATTACTTGAACCTTTCAATAATTCAGACTCATGATTCATCAAGTAAATATACTCAACATCTACTCAAATCAACTGTGAAGTAAGAACACAACGATATCCACTACACGCCTCAGCACTCATTGGACTGCACACATCAAAATGTATTACTTCCAACAAGTTGCTTTCTAGTTCCATTTTACTGAAAACGAGGCTTTCAGTCATCTTGCCCATGTGGTATGATTTGCATGTCTCAAGTGATTCAAAATCCAGTGAGTCCAAACAGTCCCTTTGCATGGAGTTTCTTCATGCATATACACCAATAGACATGGTTCGCATGTCTCAAACTTTTCAAAAACGAGTGAGTCCAAAGATCCATCAACATGGAGCTTCTTCATGCGTTTTATACCGATATGACTTACGTGGCAGTGCCACAAGTAGGTGGTACTATCATTACTATCTTTTGGTATGAACATGTGTATCATTACGATCGAGATTCAATAAACCATTCATTTTAGGTGTAAGACCATTGAAGGTATTATTCAAATAAACAGAGTAACCATTATTCTTTTTAAATGAATAACCGTACTGCGATAGACATAATCCAATCATGTCTATGCTCAACACAAACACCAAATAACAATTATTTAGGTTTTAATACCAATCTCGATGGTAGAGGGAGCGTGCGATGCTTGATCATATCAACCTTGGAAACACTTCCAACACATATCGTCAGCTCACCTTTAGCTAGTCTCCGTTTATTCCGTAGCCTTTTGTTTCGAGTTACTAACACTTAGCAACCGAACCGGTATCTAATACCCTGGTGCTACTAGGAGTACTAGTAAAGTACACATCAACACAATGTATATCCAATATACTTCTATCGACCTTGCCAGCCTTCTCATCTACCAAGTATCTAGGGTAATTCTGCTCCAGTGGCTGTTCCCCTTATTACAGAAGCACTCAGTCTCGGGTTTGGGTTCAACCTTGGGTTTCTTCACTAGAGCAGCAGCTGAATTGTCGTTTCATGAAGTATCCCTTTGTTCCCTTGCCCTTCTTGAAACTAGTGGTTTCACCAACCATCAACAATTGATGCTCCTTCTTGATTTCTACTTTCACGGTGTCAAACATTGCGAATATCTCAAGGATCATCATATATGTCCCTGATATATCATAGTTCATCACGAAGCTCTAGCAGCTTGGTGGTAATGACTTCGGAGAACCATCACTATTTCATCTGGAAGATCAACTCCCACTCGATTCAAGCGATTGTTGTACTTAGACAATCTGAGCAAAATCTCAACAATTGAGCTTTTCTCCCTTAGTTTGCAGGCTAAGAAAATCGTCGGAGGTCTTATACCTCTTGACGTGGGCACGAGCCTGAAATCCCAATTTCAGCCCTCGAAACATCTCATATGTTTCGCGACGTTTCAAAACCGTCTTCGGTGCCTCAACTCTAAACCGTTTAACTGAACTATCACGTAGTTATCAAAATGTGTATGTCAGATGTTCGCAACATCCACAGACAACGTTCGAGGTTCAGCACACTGAGCGGTGCATTAAGGACATAAGCCTTCTATGAAGCAATGAGGACAATCCTCAGTTTACGGACCTAGTCCGCATAATTGCTACTATCAACTTTCAACTAAATTTTCTCTAGGAACATAACTAAACAGTAGAACTGAAGCGCAAGCTATGACATAATTTGCGAAGACCTTTTGACTATGTTCAGGATAATTAAGTTCATCTTATGAACTCCCACTCAGATAGACATCCCTCTAGTCATCTAAGTGATTACATGATCCGAGTCAACTAGGCCGTGTCCGATCATCACGTGAGACGGACTAGTCAACATCGGTGAACATCTTCATGTTGATCGTATCTACCATACGACTCATGCTCGACCTTTCGGTCTCTTGTGTTTCGAGGCCATGTCTGTACATGCTAGGCTCTTCAAGTCAACCTAAGTGTTTCGCGTGTGTAAATCTGGCTTACACCCGTTGTATGTGAACGTAAGAATCTATCACACCCGATCATCACATGGTGCTTCGAAACGACGAACTTTCGCAATGGTGCACAGTTAGGGGGAACACCTTCTTGAAATTTTAGTGAGGGATCATCTTATTTACTACCGTCGTTCTAAGTAAACAAGATGTATAAACATGATAAACATCACATGCAATCAAATAATAGTGACATGATATGGCCAATATCATATAGCTCCTTTGATCTCCATCTTGGGGCTCCATGATCATCTTATCACCGGCATGACACCATGATCTCCATCATCATGATCTCTATCATCGTGTCTTCATGAAGTTGTCTCGTCAACTATTACTTCTACTACTATAGCTAACGGTTAGCAATAAAGTAAAGTAATTACATGACGTTTATGTTGACACGCAGGTCATAAATAAATTAAGACAACTCCTATGGCTCCTGCCGGTTGTCATACTCATCGACATGCAAGTCGTGATTCCTATTACAAGAACATGATCAATCTCATACATCACATATATCATTCATAACATCCTTTTGGCCATATCACATCACATAGCATACCCTGCAAAAACAAGTTAGACGTCCTCTAATTGTTGTTTGCATGTTTTACGTGGCTGCTATGGGTTTCTAGCAAGAACGTTTCTTACCTACGCAAAAACCACAACATGATATGCCAATTGCTATTTACCCTTCATAAGGACCCTTTCATCGAATCCGATCCGACTAAAGTGGGAGAGACAGACACCCGCTAGCCACCTTATGCAACTAGTGCATGTCAGTCGGTGGAACCAGTCTCACGTAAGAGTACGTGTAAGGTCGGTCCGGGCCGCTTCATCCCACGATGCCGCCGAATCAAGATAAGGACTAGTAACGGCAAGTAAATTGACAATCAACGCCCACAACTACTTTGTGTTCTACTCGTGCATAGAAACTACGCATAGACCTAGCTCATGATGCCACTGTTGGGGAACGTAGCAATAATTCAAAATTTTCCTACGTGTCACCAAGATCAATCTATGGAGTCATCTAGCAACGAGGGAGGAGTGGATCTACATACCCTTGTAGATTGCGCGCGGAAGCGTTCAAGAGAACGGGGTTGATGGAGTCGTACTCGTCGTGATCCAAATCACCGATGATCCTAGCGCCGAACGGACGGCACCTCCGCGTTCAACACACGTACGGAGCAGCGACGTCTCCTCCTTCTTGATCCAGCAAGGGGGGGAGAGGTTGATGGAGATCCAGCAGCACGACGGCGTGGTGGTGGAAGTAGCGGGATTCCAACAGGGCTTCGCCAAGCGCTGCGGGAGGAGGGAGATGTGTCATGGGAGGGAGAGGGAGGCGCCAGGGCTTAGGTGGTTGCCCTCCCTTCCCCCCACTATATATAGGGCCAAGGGAGAGGGGGGAGCGCAGCCTTGGCCCTTCCTCCAAGGAAGGGTGCGGCCAGGGAGGAGTCCATCCTCCCCAAGGCACCTCGGAGGTGCCTTCCCCCTTTAGGACTCTTCCTCTTCCCTCTTCTCTTGGCGCATGGGCCTCTTGGGGCTGGTGCCCTTGGCCCATATGGCCAAGGCGCACCCCCTACAGCCCATGTGGCCCCCCGGGGCAGGTGGCCCCACCTGGTGGACCCCCGGGACCCTTCCGGTGGTCCCGGTACAATACCGGTGACCCCGAAACTTGTCCCGATGGCCGAAATAGCACTTCCTATATATAATTCTTTACCTCCGGACCATTCCGGAACTCCTCGTGACGTCCGGGATCTCATCCGGGACTCCGAACAACTTTCGTGTTACCGCATACTAATATCTCTATAACCCTAGCGTCACCGAACCTTAAGTGTGTAGACCCTACGGGTTCGGGAGACATGCAGACATGACCGAGAACTCTCCGGTCAATAACCAACAGCGGGATCTGGATACCCATGTTGGCTCCCACATGTTCCACGATGATCTCATCGGATGAACCACGATGTCAAGGACTTAATCAATCCCGTATATCAATTCCCTTTGTCTATCGGTACGACTTGCCCGAGATTCGATCGTCGGTATCCCGATACCTTGTTCAATCTCGTTACCGGCAAGTCTCTTTACTCGTTCCGTAACACATCATCCCGTGATCAACTCCTTGATCACATTGTGCACATTATGATGATGTCCTACCGAGTGGGCCCAGAGATACCTCTCCGTTTACACGGAGTGACAAATCCCAGTCTCGATTCGTGCCAACCCAACAGACACTTTCGGAGATACCTGTAGTGTACCTTTATAGCCACCCAGTTACGTTGTGACGTTTGGCACACCCAAAGCACTCCTACGGTATCCGGGAGTTGCACAATCTCATGGTCTAAGGAAATGATACTTGACATTAGAAAAGCTTTAGCATACGAACTACGATCTTGTGCTAGGCTTAGAATTGGGTCTTGTCCATCACATCATTCTCCTAATGATGTGATCCCGTTATCAATGACATCCAATGTCCATGGTCAGGAAACGTAACCATCTATTGATCAACGAGCTAGTCAACTAGAGGCTTACTAGGGACATGGTGTTGTCTATGTATCCACACATGTATCTGAGTTTCCTATCAATACAATTCTAGCATGGATAATAAATGATTATCATGAACAAGGAAATATAATAATAACCAATTTATTATTGCCTCTAGGGCATATTTCCAACAGTCTCCCACTTGCACTAGAGTCAATAATCCAGTTCACATCGATATGTGATTAACATCGGTGAAGCATTACATATTGAGCATCAAGATCTATAGAGATAGATCAAGACGCTTGATAAGTTTTTCAATGAGTACATACCTTGACAAGATTTTGAAGTAGTTCAAAAATGGAACAGTCAAAGAAAGAGTTCTTGCCTGTGTTACAAGGTGTGAAGTTGAGTAAGACTCAAAACCCGACCACGACAGAAGATAGAGAGAATGAAAGTCATTCCCTATGCCTCAGCCATAGGTTCTATAAAGTATGCCATGCTATGTACCACCTATTGTATACCTCTACACTGATTTTGGCAAGGTAGTACAATAGTGATCTAGGAGTAGATCACTGGACATTGGTCAAAATTATCCTTAGTGGAATAAGGATATGTTTCTCGATTATGGAGGTGACAAAAGGTTCGTCGTAAAGGGTTACGTCGATGCAAGTTTTGACACTATCCAGATGACTCTAAGTCTCAATCTGGATACATATTGAAAGTGGGAGCAATTAGCTAGAGTAGCTCCGTGCAGAGCATTGTTGACATAGAAATTTGCAAAATACTTACGGATCTGAATGTGGCAGACCCGTTGACTAAACTTCTCTCACAAGCAAAACATGATCACACCTTAGTACTCTTTGGGTGTTAATCACATAGCGATGTGAACTAGATTACTGACTCTAGTAAACCCTTTGGGTGTTGGTCACATGCGATGTGAACTATGGGTGTTAATCACATGGTGATGTGAACTATTGTTAAATCACATGGCGATGTGAACTAGATTATTGACTCTAGTGCAAGTGGGAGACTGAAGGAAATATGCCCTAGAGGCAATAAGAAAGTTATTATATATTTCCTTATATCATTATTGTTGGGGAACGTAGTAATTTCAAAAAATTTCCTACGCACACGCAAGATCATGGTGATGCATAGCAACGAGGGGAGAGTATGATCTACGTACCCTTGTAGATCGCAACGGAAGCGTTGACACAACGTAGAGGAAGTAGTCGTACGTCTTCTTCCCGATCCGACCGATCCAAGCACCGTTACTCCGGCACCTCCGAGTTCTTAGCACACGTACAGCTCGATGACGATCCCCGGGCTTCGATCCAGCAAAGCGTCGGGGAAGAGTTCCGTCAGCACGACGGCGTGGTGACGATCTTGATGTTCTACCGACGCAGGGCTTCGCCTAAGCACTACAACGATATGATCGAGGTGGAATATGGTGGCAGGGGGCACCGCACACGGCTAAGGAACGATCTCAATGATCAACTTGTGTGTCTATGGGGTGCCCCCTGCCCCGTATATAAAGGAGTGGAGGAGGGAGGGCCGCCCTCTCTATGGCGCGCCCTAGGGGAGTCCTACTCCCACCGGGAGTAGGATTCCCCCTTTCCTAGTCCAACTAGGAGTCCTTCCATGTATTAGGAGTAGGAGTCAAGGCAAGGGAAAAGAGGAGAGAAGGAAGGAGGGGGCGCAGCCCTTCCCCCTAGTCCAATTCGGACTAGGCCTTGGGGGGGCGCCCAACCTCTCCTATCTCTTTCCCCTAAAGCCCAATAAGGCCCATATACTCCCCGGCGAATTCCCGTAACTCTCCGGTACTCCGAAAAATACTCGGATCACTCGGAACCTTTCCGATGTCCGAATATAGTCGTCCAATATATCGATTTTTACGTCTCGACCATTTCGAGACTCCTCGTCATGTCCCCGATCTCATCCGGGACTCCGAACTCCTTCGGTACATCAAAACTCATAAACTCATAATATAACTGTCATCGAAACCTTAAGCGTGCGGACCCTACGGTTCGAGAACAATGTAGACATGACCGAGACACGTCTCCGGTCAATAACCAATAGCGGGACCTGGATGCCCATATTGGCTCCTACATATTCTACGAAGATCTTTATCGGTAAGACCGCATAACAACATACGTTGTTCCCTTTGTCATCGGTATGTTACTTGCCCGAGATTCGATCGTCGGTATCCAATACCTAGTTCAATCTCGTTACCGGCAAGTCTCTTTACTCGTTCCGTAATACATCATCTCACAACTAACTCATTAGTTGCAATGCTTGCAAGGCTTATGTGTGTGCATTACCGAGAGGGCCCGAGATACCTCTCCGACAATCGGAGTGACAAATCCTAATCTCGAAATACGCCAACCCAACATGTACCTTTGGAGACACCTGTAGAGCTCCTTTATAATCACCCAGTTACGTTGTGACGTTTGGTAGCACACAAAGTGTTCTCCGGTAAACGGGAGTTGCATAATCTCATAGTCATAGGAACATGTATAATCATGAAGAAAGCAATAGCAACATACTAAACGATCGGGTGCTAAGCTAATGGAATGGGTCATGTCAATCAGATCATTCAACTATGATGTGATCCCGTTAATCAAATAACAACTCTGTTCATGGTTAGGAAACATAACCATCTTTGATTAACGAGCTAGTCAAGTAGAGGCATACTAGTGACACTCTGTTTGTCTATGTATTCACACATGTATTATGTTTCGGTTAATACAATTCTAGCATGAATAATAAACATTTATCATGATATAAGGAAATAAATAATAACTTTATTATTGCCTCTAGGGCATATTTCCTTCAGTCTCCCACTTGCACTAGAGTCAATAATCTAGTTCACATCGCTATGTGATTAACACCAATAGTTCACATCTTTATGTGATTGGTTCACATCTCATGTGACTAACATCCAAAGGAGTTTACTACATTTTTGGATGCGTTAAGTTAGGTTCGGATGCTATTCGCTTATAGTGGAGAATGAATATTAATCACCCCTAAAGAGTTGCTCTCAATGTCTCTATAAGATGTGAAAGAGATTATAATCTTTGTCAGCGTGAGTGGACCCAAACCTCAATGCGGATTGCTGTGAGGAGTGACTATTTGTTTCGTACTCAACATATTTCATGTCGCAGCTGGCTCGTGCATCGGAAGCTTCTAGCGTATTGTTCACTATTTCAAGTATGTATCCGATCTGAGCCTTAGTTGAATCAGAGTGTGCTGGGTGGGGTTAGTGTACAAAACTGTGGTAAGCGCGGTAATTGCCCTTTGGAGAACGAACTGTTTAGTCCGCTGTCCATTCGATTGACGATATCTTCGTTACTGATTATAGGATCTTTGGAGCGCGCTAGGTGATCTTATCCTAGTACATCCTAATATAGGTATCCTTGCAATCAGTGCAGGGTATACAATAGGATCTGGTATACGCGATGGACGATCTTTATGACTAGCCAGCTCTAGAGTGACTAGTTTTCTTCTTTCTATCATTTACCTGCTGTGTCGGGCTTTTGTGCCCTTTAGGTAACTTCAACACCTTACGAGTGAGTGATGCTTCAGGCAGAACCTAGGATTCTTACTTTTGTGTTACACTTTTGAATATTCGTTTTATATCGTTGGGTGGACGGTCAAAGGTTATGTACTCATTGCTAAACAATTATCTTATTGCGTAATTGATCTTCTGTATAGATCTTGAAGCTCATATGTAAGCGCGATATGCGAGTGTGTGTTCGTGATTTGAAGCCCAGATTTTCATCCTTCTCAGCTTAACTGTTTGGCTTTGACGGATATATTCTGACTTATTTCAGCCTATATAGTCGGATACATATAGTTGAGAATGATTGTAGTGGCTCCCATCACTTCTGCTAGAATAAGTGCAGTTCGCAGGGTCTGTATGCTAAACTTAGTAGAAATGGTAGTTGATTCATTATAAGGTGAATATATTCACTCCGAGATTCTGAGATGAGCCCGCTGGCCTGGATTGATGCTAGTTGGCGCTGTATGATTAATATTGTCACAATTATCGGATCTGACGAACTTCTGTTGCTCGTCTATAAACTTTGCTTTGTAAATCTATTAAGGATTTGCGTTTGTCTAGGATCATATTGCGATTTCATGAATTTGTGGTCATTGTACATGATTGGGAGTTGGTTAAGTATCAGTCATACGATCGAGATTTCAGTTACGTATCATGGTTCGTCTGTAAGATCTGGTCCCGGGAGTCCAAAGTTCACGCGGACATCGTTGGTTCAAGAATTCGTGCTAACGACGAGGGAGATGGAAAGCACTGTCCGGTGTTCATTTGAGGGGCTCCGGAATTGCACGATTTTATTCGGAAACACGTCGGCTGGGCAGGTATAACAAAACTTAAACCTAATATAACCAGATGAAATCTTATATCACGAAAGTACCATATAACAGACTTTTAAGTCACGAGTGAGAAAATCTCATCATGTAGTCAACACCTTGAACTTGTCGAAAACCTTTTGCGACAATTCTAGCTTTGTAGATAGTAACACTACTATCAGCGTCCGTCTTCTCTTGAAGATCCATTTATTTTCTATGGCTTGCCGATCATCGGGCAAGTCAACCAAAGTCCACATTGTTCTCATACATGGATCTATCTCAGATTTCATGGCCTCAAGCCATTTCGCGGAATCTGGGCTCATCATCGCTTCCTCATAGTTCGTAGGTTTCGTCATGGTCTAGTAACATGACCTCCAGAACAGGATTACCGTACCACTCTGGTGCGGATCTCACTCTGTTTACCTACGAGGTTCGGTAGTAACTTGATCTGAAGTTACATGATCATCATCATTAGCTTCCTCACTAATTGGTGTAGTAGTCACAGGAACAGATTTTCTGTGATGAACTACTTTCCAATAAGGGAGCAGGTACAGTTACCTCATCAAGTTCTACTTTCCTCCCACTCACTTCTTTCGAGAGAAACTCCTTCTCTAGAAAGGATCCATTCTAGCAACGAATGTCTTGCCTTCGGATCTGTGATAGAAGGTGTACCCAACAGTCTCCTTTGGGTATCCTATGAAGACATATTTCTCCGATTTGGGTTTGAGCTTATTAGGATGAAACTTTTTCATATAAGCATCACAACCCCAAACTTTAAGAAACGACAACTTTGGTTTCTTGCCAAACAGTTCAGATTGTGTCGTCTCAACGGACTTAGATGGTGCCCTATTTAACGTGAATGCAGCTGTCTCTAATGCATAACCCCAAAACGATAATGGTAGATCGGTAAGAGACATCATAGATCACCATATCTAATAAAGTACGGTTATGACGTTCGGACACACCATTACATGTGGTGTTCCAGGTGGCGTGAGTAGTGAAACTATTTCACATTGTTTTAACTGAAGGCAAACTCGTAACTCAAATATTCCTCTGCGATCATATCGTAGAAATTTTATTTTCTTGTTACGATGATTCTCCACTTCACTCTGAAATTCTTTGAACTTTTCAAATGTTTCAGACTTATGTTTCATCAAGTAGATATACTATATCTGCTCAAATCATCTGTGAAGATCAGAAAATAATGATACCCGCCGCGAGCCTCAATTCATCGGACCACATACATCAGTATGTATTATTCAACAAGTCTGTTGCTTGCTCCATTGTTCCGGAGAACAGGTTTAGTCATCTTGCCCATGAGGCATGGTTCACAAGCATCAAGTGATTCATAATCAAGTGATTCCAAAATCCCATCAGCATGGAGTTTCTTCATGCGCTTTACACCAATATGACCTAAACGGCAGTGCCACAAATAAGTTGCACTATCATTATTAACTTTGCATCTTTTGGTTTCAATATTATGATTATGTGTATCACTACGATCGAGATCCAACGAACTATTTTCATTGGGTGTGTAACCATAAGGTTTTATTCATGTAAACAGAACAACAATTATTCTCTTACTTAATGAATAACGTATTGCAATAAACATGATCAAATCATATTCATGCTCAACGCAAA
The DNA here is from genome assembly GCF_003073215.2 of Triticum urartu. Taxonomy (NCBI): domain Eukaryota; kingdom Viridiplantae; phylum Streptophyta; class Magnoliopsida; order Poales; family Poaceae; genus Triticum; species Triticum urartu. Next base: position 390,666,886 of record NC_053022.1, on the reverse strand, counting down.
CACCAAATAACATTTTAGGTTCAACACTAATCCCGAAAGTATAGGGAGTGTGCGATGATGATCATATCAATCTTGGAACCACTTCCAGCACACATCGTCACTTCACCCTTAACTAGTCTCTGTTTATTCTGCAACTCCCGTTTCGAGTTACTACTCTTAGCAACTGAACTAGAGTATCAAATACTGAGGGGTTGCTATAAACACTAGTAAAGTACACATCAATAACATGTATATCAAATATACTTATGTTCACTTTGCCATCCTTCTTATCCGCCAATCACTTGGGGTAGTTCCGCTTCCAGTGACCAGTCCCTTTGCAGTAGAAGCACTTAGTCTCAGGATTAGGATCCAGACTTGGGCTTCTTCACTTGAGCAGCAACTTGCTTGCCGTTCTTCTTGAAGTTCCCCTTCTTCCTTTGCCCTTTTCTTGAAACTAGTGGTCTTGTCAACCATCAACACTTGATGTTTTTCTTGATTTCTACCTTCGTTGATTTCAGCATCACGAAGAGCTTGGGAATTGTTTCCGTTATCCCTTGCATATTATAGTTCATCACGAAGTTCTACTAACTTGGTGATGGTGACTAGAGAATTCTGTCAATCACTATCTTATCTGGAAGATTAACTCCCACTTGATTCAAGCGATTGTAGTACCCAGACAATCTGAGCACATGCTCACTGCTTGAGCGATTCTCCTCCATCTTTTAGCTATAGAACTTGTTGGAGACTTCATATCTCTCAACTCGGGTATTTGCTTGAAATATTAACTTCAACTCCTGGAACATCTCATATGGTCCATGACGTTCAAAACGTCTTTGAAGTCCCGATTCTAAGCCGTTAAGCATGGTGCACTAAACTATCAAGTAGTCATCATATTGAGCTAGCCAAACGTTCATAACGTCTGCATCTGCTCCTGCAATAGGTCTGTCACCTAGCGGTGCATCAAGGACATAATTCTTCTGTGCAGCAATGAGGATAAACCTCAGATCACGGATCCAATCCGCATCATTGCTGAACATCTTTCAACACAATTTTTTCTAGGAACATATCAAAATAAACATATGAAAGCAACATGCGAGCTATTGATCTACAACATAGATATGCAAAATACTACCAGGACTAAGTTCATGATAAATTTAAGTTCAATTAATCATATTACTTAAGAACTCCCACTTAGATAGACATCCCTCTAATCCTCTAAGTGATCACGTGATCCAAATCAACTAAACCATGTCCGATCATCACGTGAGATGGAGTAGTTTCATCAGGTGAACATCATTATGTTGATCATATCTACTATATGATTCACGCTCGACCTTTCGGTCTCCGTGTTCCGAGGCCATATCTGCATATGCTAGGCTCGTCAAGTTTAACCTGAGTATTCTGCGTGTGCAAAACTGGCTTGCACCCGTTGTAGATGGACGTAGAGCTTATCACACCCGATCATCACGTGGTGTCTGGGCACGACGAACTTTGGCAACGGTGCATACTCACTAAATTTCAAGATAAAAGTGTTCTCCCTGAGTATGCACCGTTGCCAAAGTTCGTCGTGCCCAGACACCACGTGATGATCGGGTGTGATAAGCTCTACGTCCATCTACAATGGGTGCAAGCCAGTTTTGCACACGCAGAATACTCAGGTTAAACTTGACGAGCCTAGCATATGCAGATATGGCCTCGGAACACTGAGACCGAAAGGTCGAGCGTGAATCATATAGTAGATATGATCAACATAGTGATGTTCACCATTGAACTACTCCATTTCACGTGATGATCGGTTATGGTTTAGTTGATTTGGATCACGTGATCACTTAGATGATTAGAGGGATGTCTATCTAAGTGGGAGTTCTTAAGTAATATGATTAATTGAACTTTAATTTATCATGAACTTAGTCCTGATAGTATTAGCATATCTATGTTGTAGATCAATAGCTCGCGTTTAGCTCCCCTGTTTTATTTTGATATGTTCCTAGAGAAAACTAAGTTGAAAGATGTTAGTAGCAATGATGCGGATTGGATCCGTGATTTGAGGTTTATCCTCATTGCTGCATAGAAGAATTATGTCTTTGATGCACCGCTAGGTGACAAACCTATTGCAGGAGCAGATGCAGATGTTATGAACATTTGGCTAGCTCAATATGATGACTACTTGATAGTTTAGTGCACCCTGCTTAAACGGCTTAGAATCGGGACTTCAAAGACGTTTTGAACGTCATGGACCATATGAGATGTTCCAGGAGTTGAAGTTAATATTTCAAGCAAATACCCGAGTTGAGAGATATGAAGTCTCCAACAAGTTAATATTTCAAGCAAATAGTTCTCCAACAAGTTGAGCAGATGCATTGAAACTAATGAGTTAGTTGCGAGATGATGTATTACGGAACGAGTAAAGAGACTTGCCGGTAACGAGATTGAACTAGGTATTGAGATACCGACGATCGAATCTCGCGCAAGTAACATACCGATGACAAAGGGAACAACGTATGTTGTTATGCGGTCTGACCGATAAAGATCTTCGTAGAATATGTGGGAGCCAATATGAGCATCCAGGTTCCGCCATTGGTTATTGACCGGAGACGTGTCTCGGTCATGTCTACATTGTTCTCGAACCCGTAGGGTCCGCACGCTTAAGGTTTGGATGACAGTTATATTATGAGTTTATGAGTTTTGATGTACCGAAGGAGTTTGGAGTCCCGAATGAGATCGGGGACATGACGAGGAGTCTCGAAATGGTCGAGTTGTGAAGATCGATATATTGGACGACTATATCCGGACATTGGAAAGGTTCCGAGTGATTCGGGTATTTTTCGGAGTACCGGAGAGTTACGAGAATACGTATTGGGCCTTATTGGGCCATACGGGAAAGAAGGAAAAGGGCCTCAAGGGTGGCCGCACCCGTCCCCTTTGTCTGGTCCGAATTGGACTAGGGAAGGGGGCGCCCCCTTCCTTCCTTCTCCTTTTCCCTTCCCTTTCCTTCCCTCCTACTCCTACTACTTGGAAGGGCTCCTAGTTCTACTAGGAAAGGGGGAATCCTACTCCCAGTGGGAGTAGGTGTGACACCCCGAGACCGATGTGCCAGGTGTCGTCCAGTTATTCACTGTCGTTGCCATGTCATTTGCTTGCGTGTTGCATTTCATCATGTCATTATGTGCATTGCATCATCATGTTTTCAAAACCTGCATCCGTCCGGGTTCCCCCAGTTCCTTCTGTTGTCTGTTCTGAGCCCAGCCACACTTGCACGCGCCCGCGGCACGTCCAAAATATTATTTTATAAGTGGTCGCAAAATGTTTTCGGAATGGGATGAAAGTTGGCATGCGGTGTTTTTATGTTGTAGGTAGGCCGCCTGCCAAGTTTCATCGCGTTCGGAGTCCGTTTGACGCCCCAACGGATAACTATAGCGGTAGTATAGCCGATCTAACGTCGGACGTTTTCGGTCTCCGAAAATTGTTGCCGGGCTTTCCCTCTCTTTCCTCTCTAGAACGTCTACACAGCCCACTACCTACCGCCATGTCCAACCTAACCTCTCTCGTCAGCCCGCGGCCCTCCTCGCGTGCGCGCCCGAATGCTGTCCCGGACACGACCCGGACTGTCGCTACCGTCACGTCCGGATCATCCCCAAACATCTACAAAACGTCTCCGTTTTGTTAATTGGACTTCCTAATATTTTTTTTCGCGATCGTCCGATTACGATCGGAGGGACAAGTTAGCCCCTAACCCAAAACTCATTTGATATAAATATCAGATCAAACCCTAGCCTATCCTGTCCAATCCACCAATCCTCCTCGCGGCCGCCACTCTCTTCATCGGGATCCTCCCATATCCATCCACCCTTTCCCAGCCGATCCTGACCAACTCCCTCTTTTTCAGCACCGGTCCAACCTCCTCCTCTCGAGAGCCCCGACCAGAGCACCACCAAGCAGAGCATCGGCCAACCCCCAAGCGCCGCCCTCACCCAACCAGCTCTCAGCCGCCTCCCCTTCCCTGCTCCCGTGCGTGTCCAGCACCAAAGGAGAGGTGCTCCTCGAGCCCTCGATCCAGCGCGCAGGCGCCTGAGCGCCCCCTCACCTCGTCCCCGCACCGCTCGTCGGAAGATCCACCTGGTCTCCTGCCTCGCCGGAGGTCGACTATGGTCGCCCAGGCCAGTGCTCTGCCGTTCCTCTCCGCCTTCTCCTCCCTTCCCTTTCCCCGTTCTCTTCCTCACGCCCTCTCTGTCTCCCTCGCAGGGAGTAACCCTGGCCGCCAGGGCTCGAACTCACGCCGCCGGCGTCCTGCGCACCCCGTGCTCCGTTCCTCGCGCCATCGCTCGGATCCGGTGACCCTGCCCCGGATCCACCCGTCCCTGGCCTCGCCGCATGACGCCATGCCCTCGCCTTGCCGGAGTTCCAGCCAGCGCACCTCCAGGGCCTTGCCTCGCCGTGGCTCCCGCTGAACCTCCGCGTCGCTTGCGTTTTTCTTCAGAGACGAGCAGCGCAGCTCGCCCGATGCCTGTTGACGCGTCGCCCTCCCGTGTGGGCTGCCACATCGCCTGCAGGCCTCCCAGCACTCAAGGCCCATCTGAGATCCAGCAAGGCCCAGCTCCCTTGGCCCATGGTGAGGCGCCCCCAGCAGTGCCTCGTTTGTTTTGTTTTTTTCTTCTTCTACTCATTTGGCCCAACTTGCACCATATTTGGCCCATAGATGTTTTTTTAGTTCTGTGAATTTACTAATTTTCCTTCACATGCATAATTACAGAATATGCCATCATTTTAAAAATGCTCACACCTAAATAACCGTGCATCGGTTTCAAACAAACTTAACATGAAAGTTGCTTAGATTTTCGTCTAGTTTCATAATATGCAACTTTCATGCATGTTTGAAATGGTTAAAATGCTGTTTGGTTAAATTTTCTCCTATGCCATGTTAAAAAGATTTATTTCATAACTTATTAACCGTAGCTCCAAATTTAATAAAATTTATATGTAAATGGGGTAGAAAAATGCCTAGATTATCATGATGGCTTTACTTTGCATGTTTAACAACTCTAAAATTATGTTTAGGGCAGAACAGTACCAAACCTAATATATGCATATGAGGAGTTTCCGGACTTGTTGTTTTGTTGTTCCGGCCTCATTTAAACTTGCCTAGATTAGATAGTTTCATCATGTTTCACCTCTTGCCATTGTTTAACAACATTTAATATTTTTGGGTACATAAACGAGATCGAACTAAATAACATGAACGTGGTGTTTCGTCAATATGCAACAGAGTTGCATATTGAGCTCCACTTAATTTGTAGGATTGCTTGTGCACTTTGCCATGCCATGCTTCTTTAAACCGGAATGCATCATACTTGTTTGTGCATCATGCCATTAATTCATGTGGTGGTGTTTACCTATGTTGTTTGCTCTTTTCCGGTGTTGCTTCTCTGGGTTGGTTCCGATTAACGTCGCGTTTGTGGACCCGTTCGACTACGTCCGTTTGTCTTCTTCATTGACTCGTTCTTCTTCCTTTGCGGGATTTCAGGCAAGTATGACCATACCCTGAAATTCACTTCTATACTTTGCTTGCTTAGTGCTCGCTCTTTGCTATGCCTATGCTATACCTACTACTTGCTTATCATGCTCCATATTTGTTGAACAAGCTCTAACCCTTGTTCTAGCAAACCGTTGTTTGGCGCTATGTTACGCTTGCTCAGTCCCTCTTATAGCGTTGTTTAGTGCAGGTGAAATTAAAGTTTGTTCTTGTTGGACATGGAGATGTTGTTCCTTGGGAACATGTTACTTGTTGGGAATATCACAATATCTCTTATTTAATTATGCATCTATATACTTGGTAAAGGGTGGAAGGCTTCGGCCTTATGCCTTGGTGTTTTGTTCACTCTTGCGCCCTAGGTTTCCGTCATATCGGTGTTATGTTCCCGGATTTTGCGTTCTTACGCCGGTTGGTTATAATTGGGAACCCCTTGACAGTTCGCCTTGAATAACTCCTCCAGGCATGCCCAACATTGAGTTTTACCATTCGCCACCTAGCCTTTTCTTTTCTTGGGAGTTGCGCTCCTGAGGGTTCTTTATTTTAACCCCCCCGGGCAGTGCTCCTCTGAGTGTTGGTCGAACTGAGCTGCCTGCCGGGCACCTCGGGGCAACTTGAGGGTTGGTTTACTCGTAGCTACGTCTCCCTGAGTGTGCCCTGAGACGAGATATGTGCAGCTCCTATCGGGATTTGTCGGCACATTGGCGGTGTTGCTGGGACTTGTTTTACAATTTTTGAAATGTCTTGTCGGCGATTCCGAGTCTTGATCGGGTCTTCCGCTAGAAAGAATATCTTCGTGATGTGAGAGCTTGTGATGGGGCTTAAGTTGGGACACCCCTTGCAGGATTTGAACTTTTCGGAAGCCGTGTGCCCGCGGTTATGGGCAGATGGGAATTTGTAATGTCGGTTGTAGAAAACCTGAAGTTGACCTTAATTAAATAATCAACCGCGTGTGTAACCGTGATGGTCTCTTTCCGGCGGAGTCCGGGAAGTGAACACGGTGTTGAAGTTATGCTTGACGTAGGTTGTTCTAGGATCACTTCTTGATCATAGTTGTTCGATCGTGCTTTGCCTTCTCTTCTCGCTCTCTTTTGCGTATGTTAGCCACCATATATGCTAGTCGCTTGCTGCAGCTCCACCTCATACTTTTACCTTACCCTTAAGCTTAAATAGTCTTGATCGCGAGGGTGTGAGATTGCTGAGTCCCCGTGACTCACAGATACTTCCAAAACCAGCTTGCAGGTGCCGATGAGTCCGTGCAGATGACGCAACCAAGCCCAGGAGGAGCTCGATGAAGATCTTGTCCCTTGTGTTGTTTCGTTCTAGTTGATCGGTAGTGGAGCCCAGTTGGGGTCGATCAGGGATCTGTGTAGCATTTGGGGTAGTCTTCTTTTATTTTGGTTCCGTAGTCGGACCTTGATTGTATTTGGATGATGTAATGCTTTATTCATGTAATTGTGTGAAGTGGCGATTGTAAGCCAACTATGTATCTCTGTCCCTTATGTATTACATGGGTTGTGTGAAGATTACCTCACTTGCGACATTGCTTTCAATGCGGTTATGCCTCTAAGTCGTGCTTCGACACGTGGGAGATATAGCCGCATCGAGGGCGTTACAAGTTGGTATCAGAGCCTTCCCCGACCTTAGGAGCCCCCTGCTTGATCGAATAGCTGGCGTTGTTGAGTCTAGAAAAAAATGTTTTGAGTCATTTAGGATTATATATGTCGGAGAGTTAGGAATTCTTTTTACTCCTCAGTCCCTTCGTCGCTCTGGTGAGGCATCCCGACGTAGAGTTTTGACTCTTCTCTTCTCAAATTTCACTAAATTTTTTTTAGGATCACGCGGGTATCTTGGAATCGTTCCGATGGTTTTGTGACGAGAACATTGTTCTTGGTGCCTCCTGACATTTAGGGGTTGTGGCAGTGTCCCGGGGAGTTGAGCTCCGAGGTGTTGTCGTCACAATTTTATCGTTGCAGTTCTGGAATACCTGAGTTCGCCAACATCGAAAATCTCTTTTATGCAGTTGTTGGTGAGATAACCTCGACGCCACCCAGTACTGGGGCGGGAGTTCGGGAGTATTGCCATAACTCGTATAACGGATGCTTTTCGAAGGTTGAGGTAGACGATTTCCGAAGGTTTCTTGGTTATGTGTTGAATGATGGATACAGCTGGATGTAGGATTTGCTAGATTTGGGTGAGATATTATGCTTCCCCTGTATCCCCAACACCTGATTGCATAACCGGAAAATTTCGGGAGTTTATAAGTGGTATTCAAGTAGATCTTAGGATATCTTTCCGACAGATGTATGATATGAAATTGGGGTTCGACGTCTAGTGGCCCGCCTATCCACGGTTGGTTTAAAGTGGTCTCGTTGTGTCTTAAAGAGTCCTTGGCTATGCCGACTCGGGGATGCTTCATATGTCATGTGCACTGCCTTGTACATGATGGTGCTGTACGATCGAGCCCGTGTAGGCCCCACCACGAAAACTTCGGACGAAATCTCTATCATATGTTTGTTCCGGCTTATTCTGCAAGCCAATCCTTTGTTTTGTTTTCAGTTGTGGTATTCGAGTTGCTTCAATGTCAAATGTTGATTCCATACCTTTCCTAAGTGGTGTTCTCGTACTCCGATGCGAATACTAATCCTCCTTGATAATCGAGATTGTTATGCCAATCTTGTTCAACCGGTGTGCTTCTCTTCAAGTGGATCCGATCATTTCAACATCCGCAAGATCAATTCTAAGTTTCTCAACGGTGTTCGTTTCTTCCATTCCAAATTGTCTTTGTTTTTCCCACCCTCCATCCCTTTGTTTTTCTTCAAGGACCCATATTTCTTATTCAAGTATCCTTTTATTGTTGTGAAGTCTTTCCATTCTTTTCCGTCAATGTTCTTATCCGGTGATTCTCATGAAGATGCACCACAAGTTCACCATTCTTGATTCTTTTCATCTCCGATGGATTCAAGTCAAGATTTGTCGATTATATCCTTTTATCGTTTCTAATACCTTCTCTTGCCGGTGCACCTCTAAATCATTAACTTTTCGTTATTCATTTGTTCCAGAGTGCCGAAGATATCTCGAAGATTCGTGTTTCCACTCTTCTTTCACTCAAGCTATTTCGAGGATGTTATATCATTCAAGCCTTTTAATTCAACCGGTGCAATCTATCTTCCAAGCGACCTTTTCAACGGTGTTTCTTTCAGTGGGCCCTAACCCACGGTCTTTTTCCAGGATCTTATCTGACTCTTCTCATTTTTTCCGGAGTATTCTCCAAGTTTGACGTAAGAATGACTCATCATCAGTCATATGTATTTCTCCAAGATCTTTCAAATTCTTTTCATCATTTGTTCAACTTTTCTATTCTTCTTATTCCGGAGTATCTCAACGATTCATGGTGTTGTTTCTCGTCATCATTCTCGGATTTGAAGACCAAAGAATAGTTTTCCTCCATACCTTGCTCCATTTCTCTTCAAGATTCGTGATTCTAGCTTTTTGCCATCCTCTCATAATTGTTTTTGATGTGAGAATTCTTTTCACCCATCCGGAGCATGTCATGAGTTGTTTTTCCATTTCTTTTCCCCGAAGGCCATCTTTTCAAATATTATTCATTTCTCAGCTTTCAGCTCTCGTTCTCCAATTTTACCGGTGCATCATTCAAGTATATATATTCTCTAATTAGCTCGTGATCTTTTGTTCTTGTGGATCTAATTTTCCTCAAGTATTTTCATTCGTTCTCTAATCCTTTCCGGTGATTTATCCCTTTACTTCATTCTTTGTCAATGCTTACGGTGGTTCGTTCAAGATTTTTCCTTCTCTCTTATCATATCAATTTATTCGTTATTTCAATTCTACCAGTGGTTCGTTGAAGACCTTCCCAAGTTTGACGCTATATCTATCTTAATCTTTTCAACGAGAATAAGTAGTATGCGAAACCCGCTGTTTGTCATCAATTTAATTGGTGAAGGATAAGCATAATGTAATTCTTATTCTTTGTTTCATTGTGTAAATTCAATTTGTTATTCCGGAGGCGCATCAAATTCTCGGTTTCACTTGTTTCATCTTTTCTTTTCCGGAGTTCCAAGCTCTCTCAATTTATTTCATCGTGAGGGTCCATCTAATCATTACAAGGTTTCACCTTGTGTTTTTCAATTTCTCTTTCCTTTTGCTTGATCATCCTTTTATTACCGGAGGTTCTACATGATGGTTTCATCAAGGATTTAATTTCCTTCTCAAAGTGTTCATCAACATTCTTTTCTAAGGAACTCAAGTATTCTTCTTCGTGTAATCCGGAGTGCAATTCTTTCTACCATATTATTGGAGGTGATATTATGTCATTCTTGATAACGTGAACTCATGTTTCATGATTCACATGTTGTTAAGAATGAGGTATTTTAAATCCATCAACCTTTTCGTTGGATTTATCTTGTGTCATGTTTCACCTAAAGCCTTTCCTAAGGACTGTTGCTATTTATGGTGCTCATAAATGACCCAAGTTCTTCATCTATCCTCCCGGTGTAATAGCTTTCTTGTCTCCTTGTTCATACCAATCCAATTCTTTTCCCGTGAGTGGCAGGTTGTCACCTCATAATTTGAGATGTATTCCATAAGACCATATCAAGCGTATTCTTTTCGTTGTTGGTGTTCCAACAACTCCGTTCGACCCTTCTCCTAAAGATGCCTTTTCAAGCTCTTTTGTGGCAGAAGTTGACATTTTCTTCTCCATTCTCCTATTTCAATTATCTATCTTCTATTCTTTCATTCCGGAGGCATTACGATGTTGTTCTTTTCACCCATCATCTCGTTTGGTCAAAGATCATGTTCTTTTCATGCCTATACATTTAACCGGAGTGTTGTGCCCTTTTGCTCGAGTTCTTTTCGCCTTATCAAGTCTTGCATCTCTTTTAACCGGAGTGCCATACGAATTTGTTCTTCCTTGTTCCTCTTCCCTACCGGAGTGCTTTCAACTTTGTTCTACTTTGTTGCATTCTTACTTTCAAGTTGTTCAACTTCTCAAGGTTCTTTGGTTTCACTCATTTGTTAAAGAAGCAACTTAGTTTTACCTCTTGTCCTTCTCTTCTTTTTCCCTCCGGTGCCATTCTAGATCTCGGGACGAGATCCTCTCGTAGTGGTGGAGTGTTGTGACGCCCCGAGACTTATGTGCCAGGTGTCGTCCAGTTATTCGCTGTCGTTGCCATGTCATTTGCTTGCGTGTTGCATTTCATCATGTCATTATGTGCATTGCATCATCATGTTTTCAAAACCTGCATCCGTCCGGGTTCCCCCAGTTCCTTCTGTTGTCTGTTCTGAGCCCAGCCACACTTGCACGCGCCCGCGGCACGTCCGAAATATTATTTTATAAGTGGCCGGAAAATGTTCTCGGAATGGGATGAAAGTTGGCATGCGGTGTTTTTATGTTGTAGGTAGGCCGCCTGCCAAGTTTCATCGCGTTCGGAGTCCGTTTGACGCCCCAACGGATAACTATAGCGGCAGTATAGCCGGTCTAACGTCGGACGTTTTCGGTCTCCGAAAACTGTTGCCGGGCTTTCCCTCTCTTTCCTCTCTAGAACGTCTACACAGCCCACTACCTACCGCCATGTCCAACCTAACCTCTCTCGTCAGCCCGCGGCCTCCTCGCGCGCACGCCCGAAAGCTGTCCCGGACCCGACCCGGACTGTCGGTACCGTCGTGTCCGGATCATCCCCAAACATCTACAAAACATCTCCGTTTTGTTAATTGGACTTCCTAATATATTTTTTCGCGATCGTCCGATTGCGATCGGAGGGACAAGTTAGCCCCTAACCCAAAACTCATCTGATATAAATATCAGATCAAACCCTAGCCTATCCTATCCAATCCACCAATCCTCCTCGCCGCCGCCACTCTCTTCATCGGGATCCTCCCATATCCATCCACCCTTTCCTAGCCGATCCTGACCAACTCCCTCTTTTTCAGCACCGGTCCAACTTCCTCCTCCCGAGAGCCCCGACCAGAGCACCACCGAGCAGAGCATCGGCCAACCCCCGAGCGCCGCCCTCACCCAACCAGCTCTCAGCCGCCTCCCCTTCCCTGCTCCCGTGCGTGTCCAGCACCAAAGGAGAGGTGCTCCTCGAGCCCTCGATCCAGTGCGCAGGCGCCTGAGCGCCTCCTCACCTCGTCCCCGCGCCGCTCGTCGGAAGATCCACCAGGTCTCCTGCCTCGCCGGAGGTCGACTACGGTCGCCCAGGCCAGTGCTCTGCCGTTCCTCTCTCCCTTCTCCTCCCTTCCCTTTCCCCGTTCTCTTCCTCACGCCCTCTCTGTCTCCCTCGCAGGGAGTAACCCTGGCCGCCAGGGCTCAAACTCACGCCGCCGGCGTCTTGCGCACCCTGTGCTCCGTTCCTCACGCCATCGCTTGGATCCGGTGACCCTGCCCCGGATCCACCCGTCCCTGGCCTCGCCGCATGACGCCATGCCCTCGCCTTGCCGGAGTTCCAGCCAACGCACCTCCAGGGCCTTGCCTCGCCGTGGCTCTCGCTGAACCTCCCCGTCGCTGGCGTTTTTCTTCAGAGACGAGCAGTGCAGCTCGCCCGATGCCTGTTGACGCGTCGCCCTCCCGTGTGAGCTGCCACATCGCCTGCAGGCCTCCCAGCGCTCAAGGCCCATCTGAGATCCAGCAAGGCCCAGCTCCCTTGGCCCATGGTGAGGCGCCCCCAGCAGCGCCTCGTCTGTTTTGTTTTTTTCTTCTTCTACTCATTTGGCCCAACTTGCACCAGATTTGGCCCATAGATGTTTTTTTAGTTCTATGAATTTACTAATTTTCCTTCCATGCATAATTACAAAATATGCCATCATTTTAAAAATGCTCACACCTAAATAACCGTGCATCGGTTTCAAACAAACTTAACATGAAAGTTGCTTAGATTTTCGTCTAGTTTCATAATATGCAAGTTTCATGCATGTTTGAAATGGTTAAAATGCTGTTTGGTTAAATTTGCTCCTATGCCATGTTAAAATGATTTATTTCATAACTTATTAACCGTAGCTCCAAATTTAATAAACTTTATATGTAAATGGGGTAGAAAAATGCCTAGATTATCATGATGGCTTTACTTTGCATTTTTAACAACTCTAAAATTATGTTTAGGGCAGAACAGTACCAAACCTAATATATGCATATGAGGAGTTTCCGGACTTGTTGTTTTGTTGTTCCGGCCTCATTTAAACTTGCCTAGATTAGATAGTTTCATCATGCTTCCCCTCTTGCCATTGTTTAACAGCATTTAATATTGTTGGGTACATAAACGAGATCGAACTAAATAACTTGAATGTGGTGTTTCGTCAATATGCAACGGAGTTGCATATTGAGCTCCACTTAATTTGTAGGGTTGTTTGTGCACTTTGCCATGCCATGCTTCATTAAACCGGATATGCATCATACTTGCTTGTGCATCATGCCATGATTATGTGGTGGTTGTTTACTATGTTGTTTGCTCTTTTCCGGTGTTGCTTCTTCGGGTTGGTTCCAATAACGTCGCATTTGTGAGGACCCGTTCGACTACGCCCGTTTGTCTTCTTCATGGACTCGTTCTTCTTCCTTGCGGGATTTCAGGCAAGATGACCATACCCTCGAAATCACTTCTATATTTGCTTGCTTGTTGCTCGCTCTTTTGCTATGCCTATGCTACGATACCTACTACTTGCTTATCATGCCTCCCATATTGTTGAACCAAGCCTCTAACCCACCTTGTCCTAGCAAACCGTTGTTTGGCTATGTTACCGCTTTGCTCAGCCCCTCTTATAGCGTTGTTAGTTGCAGGTGAAGATTAAAGTTTGTTCCTTGTTGGAACATGGAGATGTTGTTCCTTGTTGGAACATGTTTACTTGTTGGGATATCACAATATCTCTTATTTAATTAATGCATCTATATACTTGGTAAAGGGTGGAAGGCTCGACCTTATGCCTGGTGTTTTGTTCCACTCTTGCCGCCCTAGTTTCCGTCATATCGGTGTTATGTTCCCGGATTTTGCGTTCCTTACGCGGTTGGGTTATAATGGGAACCCCTTGACAGTTCGCCTTGAATAAAACTCCTCCAGCAATGCCCAACATTGGTTTTACCATTCGCCACCTAGCCTTTTCTTTTCCCTTGGGAGTCGCGCTCCTGAGGGTCATCTTTATTTTAACCCCCCCGGGCCAGTGCTCCTCTGAGTGTTGGTCCGAACTGAGCTGCCTGCGGGGCCACCTCGGGGAAACTTGAGGGTTGGTTTTACTCGTAGCTAGTCTCATCTGAGTGTGCCCTGAGAACGAGATATGTGCAGCTCCTATCGGGATTTGTCGGCACATTTGGGCGGTGTTGCTGGACTTGTTTTACAATTTTTGAAATGTCTTGTAACCGGGATTCCGAGTCTGATCGGGTCTTCCCGCTAGAAGGAATATCCTTCGTTGATCGTGAGAGCTTGTGATGGGCTAAGTTGGGACACCCCTGCAGGGATTTGAACTTTCGAAAGCCGTGCCCGCGGTTATGGGCAGATGGGAATTTGTTAATGTCCGGTTGTAGAAAACCTGAAGTTGACCTTAATTAAAATACATCAACCGCGTGTGTAACCGTGATGGTCTCTTTCCGGCGGAGTCCGGGAAGTGAACACGGTGTTGGAGTTATGCTTGACGTAGGTTGTTCTAGGATCACTTCTTGATCATAGTTGTTCGATCGTGCTTTGCCTTCTCTTCTCGCTCTCTTTTGCGTATGTTAGCCACCATATATGCTAGTCACTTGCTGCAGCTCCACCTCATACTTTTACCTTACCCTTAAGCTTAAATAGTCTTGATCGCGAGGGTGTGAGATTGCTGAGTCCCCGTGACTCACAGATACTTCCAAAATCAGCTTGCAGGTGCCGATGAGTCCGTGCAGATGATGCAACCAAGCTCAGGAGGAGCTCGATGAAGATCTTGTCCCTTGTGTTGTTTTGTTCTAGTTGATCGGTAGTGGAGCCCAGTTGGGGTCGATCGGGGATCTGTGTAGCATTTGGGGTAGTCTTCTTTTATTTTGGTTCCATAGTCGGACCTTGATTGTATTTGGATGATGTAATGCTTTATTCATGTAATTGTGTGAAGTGGCGATTGTAAGCCAACTATGTATTTCTGTCCCTTATGTATTACATGGGTTGTGTGAAGATTACCTCACTTGCGACATTGCTTTCAATGCGGTTATTCCTCTAAGTCGTGCTTCGACACGTGGGAGATATAGCCGCATCGAGGGCGTTACAGTAGGACTCCCCTAGGGCGCGCCATAGAGAGGGCCGGCCCCTCCCCTCCTCCACTCCTTTATATACGTGGCCAGGGGGCACCCCATAGACACACAAGTTGATCTTCGTGATCGTTCTCTTAGCCGTGTGTGGTGCCCCCCTGCACCATAATCCTCGATAATATTGTAGCGGTGCTTAGGCGAAGCCCTGCGATGGTAGAACATCAAGATCGTCACCACGCCGTCGTGCTGACGGAACTCTTCCCCGACACTTTGCTGGATCAGAGTCCGGGATCGTCATCGAGCTGAACGTGTGCTAGAACTCGGAGGTGCCGTAGTTTCGGTGCTTGATCGGTCGGGCCGTGAAGACGTACGACTACATCAACCGCGTTGTGCTAAAGCTTCCGCTTCCGGTCTACGAGGGTACGTTGATAACACTCTCCCCTCTCGTTGCTATGCATCACCATGATCTTGCGTGTGCGTAGGAATTTTTTTGAAATTACCATGTTCCCCAACATGATGCTGGTTCATGAATATCTCATTGCTCCATACGCAGAAAGGGTTGAAGTGTGGATCTTTGGCAATGATATATGTACCTAAAAGCACCAAGTTAATATTAGAAGCTAAACAACAATTGAAAATGATGTAGTACAATACTCCATCCATCCCATTATATAAGATTTGATTACATGTATATCTAGACATCATCAGAACATTAAGGTAACACTCTTCCTTGTTGCTATGTAGCCTGGGATTGCATATTTAGTCATTCAGTACAATGCATGTTGCTAAACAACAATTGAAAAACGAAAAGGCATGTTAACTGCAATATCCTTAATAGCAACCAAATATCGTAATTCATAGTGGTATTGTTGAAACTGTTATTGATGAAATTGAACTGCACGGCAAATAGTTGCACATATAGAGCATCACCTTGCGAAGAACTGAAATGAACAAGTCATAAGGACATCTCTAGGCGATCCTTAAAAAGTTAAAGGACTAAAACCCTTAGTGGATATATATACTCCAGCAATTTTTGGCCTTTGCTAGTCGATCCCCTAAACTTAAGGTTGTAAACTTCAATTTGATCAAGTTCAAAGCAGGTTCAACCGAAAGTAGCATGCATTCAAACATAAACATAGATAGTTTTGCATAACCAAACATAAAACATAAATTTAAACTAGCTAAACTACTTTCAGTTGAAGTAGAGGTCGAGCCAATCCTTCCTCGTCATGTACGGTGTGCTACGAGCTGGGTCCGGGCCAGTACCGTCGTCGGGGTCATTGGGGAAGGCACTCCTCCACTCGTTGAAGTCGATCTCCTCGTCCTCGGGGCCCACCTCGACGCCCTCCGCGTCACTGTCGCCGCCGCCTTCGACCTCGTCATCAGAGGAGAGCGCGATAACCTCGCCGCCGTCCTTGCCGCCTTCGACCTCGTCATCAGAGGAGAGCCCGATAACCTCACCGCCCTCCATGCCGGCAAAGATCGCCCGCTCCACCTCCATGAGCTTCGGGTGCTGCAGGCGGAGCTCTTGCATGTAGGCCTCATCGACGGCCTCGGCCTCGAGATGCTCCCATGCCTCGCGGTCCTCCCGCGCCATAGCCGAGCTCACCACCCCTGGCTCCGACGGAACGAGGTGGACCAGACGTGTGCTGAAGGGGAAATTGAGCCTAGCCACCGCGCCGTGGTAGCGGACCTGCCAGCGGTCATACTCCATGGCCGCGAGCTCGGCCGTGTGGAAGCTACCGAGCCACCGACGGATGTGGGTCTCTCGATCTGTAATCTCAGCGACCCATGTCCCCCACCGCCGCTGCCGGACCCCGAGGTAGGACTTCGTCGGCTGTCAGGTCCGGGGGAGGACGGGGAAGTTCTTGAACTGGCATAGGGGCGCGGCGGCGGGCGGATCGGGGGACCGGCGATGGCGGATTGGGCCTGCGGAGGACGACGGGGACACCTCGGCGGCCACCTCGCCGGCGTCGGGCGAAAAGGCCGCAATAAACCTCTTTTTGGCCATTGGCTACTCGATCTCCCCGGCACATAGGCAGAGGTTGAGGATGGAGGCGCCGGCGATGGCGGCAACCTACCAATGGTTTCGAGGGTTGTGTGTGTCTGTGCGAGCGGAGGTTGTGTTAGGAAATACCGCGGCATATGAAAATTTTACTAGGCGGGAGTAACAAGGCGGGGCTATTGAAAATTTGGATCAAGGGCGAGCAGATATTTTTGAGATTGCGAGGGATGCAGAGGCGGGAGTAAAATGCCGGGGCTACTGAAAATTTGAATCAAGAGATTGAAGCAGAGCGGGAGTAACAAACATCGCACACGGTCCGCACATACTAATCATGTTCTATCGAACATTAAAACCTTCCAGGCAGTAGATAGTTTCGAGATTGCGAGGGATGCAGAGACGGGAGTTTTGGGGGAGCGAGCTAGTGTGCTTGACACACCGGTTGTGGACTGTAGCTGACGCACCTTCTCGCGTAAGCCATAAGCATACTATACACCAACGGTGCTCCAAGATATTTTGTACTACATCTCACACGGTTGGTGAGAATAAACTATGTGGGGTCTACTTGATTTGAATTACAAAATGGGGTCACAGCGGCAATGGACGCTGTTTGAATTGCTAGACCTTTTATCTGCAATGAACATGCAGCTATATGTGTGTCGTAAAAGAATTGGAATTATCCAAGGTTTGTTTGGAAATTTCATACATTAAACTGGTTTTCTTGCCATTTCAGGTGCACAATTCAAAATTAAACTACATGCACATGCTCCGGTGCATACAAATTGGCTGTAAAATCAAATCTGTGTCCTTCAGTGCATGCTTAGGTCCCATGGAAGAAATGGGAATGAATTTTTCGGGGTTCGTTTGGCCTTTTTTATACATTAACTGGGTTTTCTAGGCATTTTATGTGCATAATTCAAATTTGAACTACAAGCACATGCTCCAATGCACTAAAGTTGGTTGAAAAATCACATGTGTGTCCTTGGGTGAATTTATAGGTCCCATGCAAGAGATGGGAATGAATTTCAAACACCAGGGCACTGTTGATTGCTAGCAAAACATTGAGATACCTGGTTTTTAAATTCTAGTAAATCCAAAACTCGTCTAAATTTCATGAAACTTGGCATGCTATCATGGAGCGGCATCAACATGCCGTGGTGAATATTTGGTCCCATTTGGGGTAGGTTCGGGTATAAGCTTCTCACAAACCATAGCTTCTCACAACAAGTATGATGGTTTCGATAGGGAACGTACCACCTTTGGGGATGGGACGATATCTGTTGCCTCTTATTGCTTTCAAAAAATTTCTAGTGTCAACATAGAACAACAGGAGTGTTGTGTTCAATCTTGGAATTTTTAGGGGTTTGTTTGGCCTTTTTTATACATTAACTGGGTTTTCCAGGCATTTTATGTGCATAATTCAAATTTGAACTACAAGCACATGGTCCAATGCACCAAAGTTGGTTTAAAAATCACATGTGTGTCCTTGGGTGAATTTCTAGGTCCCATGCAAGAGATGGGAATGAAATTCAAACACCATGGCATAGTTGATTGCCGACAAAATGTTGAGATGCCTGGTTTTTAAATTCTAGTAAGTCCAAAACTCATCTGAAATTCATGAAACTTGGCATGCTATCATGGAGCGGCATCAACATGCCTTGGTGAAAATTTTGTCCCATTTGGGGCAGGTTCGGGTATAAGCTTCTGACAAACTAGAGCTTCTCAGAACAAGCATGATGGTTTCGATAGGGAACGTACCACCTTTGGTGACGGGATGATATCCGTTGCCTCTTATTGCTTTCTAAAATTTTCTAGTGTCAACATAGAACAACAGGAGTGTTGCGTTCAATCTTGGAATTTTTCGGGGTTCATTTGGCCTTTTTATACATTAACTGGGTTTTCTTTTTTTTTGACCAAAGAACAGTAGGGTAAATCCCCTACTGTGAGTCATTTTCATTTATAAAGAGAGTATCCAAATTACATAATAAATTGGTTGTTGGGGGGACAACCAAGAAGATACAATCTAGGGGGAGGAAAGTAAGGAAATTATTGAAAAATTAAATATTGTCTATCCATGAAGACATGCCCTCTTTTAGAGTGGGTTTAGCCCTCAGCATGGTCATTTTGAAATATCTGACAAAGTCAATCTTGCAATCATTTATTGAGCAAGGTATCCCTTCAAAGATCATCCCATTCCTTTGGTTCCATATGCTCCAGCAACCAAGAATCATGATTTCCATGAAGTGGTCAATTTTATATCTGTGTTTAGCATCAATAATCATATTGTTGATCTCCATATCCGAATTCCATTCAAATCCAATGTTCCACCCGAAACCTTGACTAAATGGACAAGTGAATAGAAGATGAGTCCTTTCTTCATAGTCTTCATTGTTGCATAGAACACATACAGTGGAATCCAGGTGCATGCCTTTTCTGGTCAAAAGATCACATGTATTTATTCTGTCATTTAGCATGAGCCAACAGAAAGATTTATGTCTTGGAAGACAACATGATTTCCATATCCATTTAAATGTGTCAGCTGCATCTTCACCATTCATAAGGTATCCATAGATCTTCTTTGTAATGTTCTTATTGTTACCCCAGTTGAAGGTCCATGTGTCCTTATCATCTGAGTTTCTGATATTGTTTAGTTCTCCTGATAGTAAGTGGAATTGTTGATGGGCTTGAATGGAGAGTGGAAGTTGGAACAGACTGTAAAGGTTATCCAGTTTCTTGGCTTCTTTGATTGATATGCTTTCCTTTTGGGTAAAAGAGTGAAGCTTAGGGTATTTAGTTTTCCTAATATCACCATTCCATATGCCATCCCATAGCAGATTAGTGCAACCAGATTTGATGTCACAAGTAGTCATTTCCTTGAAAAAGTCATACATTTTCATGCAATCTTTCCACCAAAAGGATCCTTTGCTCCTGTTGTAATGAGGGACCTCATTGTTGTGGTAGTGAGCTTCCCAGATTAATTTTACCCATGGGACATCCACTTTGTTATAGAACTTGAACAAGTGCTTTATGAGAAGAGCTTTATTTTGTTCTCTAAGATTCAAAACCCCTAGTCCTCCTTGCTGTTTGGGTTTACATATCATCTCCCAGCTAGCCAGGCATTTACCACCTTTATTGATTTCATTTCCATACCAGAGGAAATTTCTGCTTGATTTATCCACATGGTCCAGAATGGTGACATGGACTTTAAGAGAACACATGGAAAATATAGGCATTGAAGCAACAACAGAGTTGACATAAGTGAGTCTCCCAGAATGGTTCATGAACCTGGCAACCCCTGATAATCTCTTATCAATTCTAGATATAACTGGGATGAGGTCATGAACAGAGGGTTTGGTGGTGCCCATAGGTAGCCCAAGATAGTTGAATGGAAGGCTTTCAACTTTACAACCAAAAGAGTTTGCAAGATTGTTGATTGATTGTTGATCCATATTTATTGGAATCATGGATGATTTGCTGTAATTAACAAACAATCCAGTGGACATACTGAATAGATTAAGCAGGTATTTGAGATGGCTGAGTTGCTCTTCATCAGCAGGCATGATCAATAAAGTATCATCGACATATTGAATAATGGGGTAGTCAAGGCCATATGCCTGATTTGTGGGGAGAGTGATTTCACCATTTGCCCAAGCAGCATTAATAATAGACTGAAGAAGATCAGCAACAATGATATATAGAAGTGGAGAGTGAGGATCTCCTTGTCTGACTCCTCTTTTACATATAATTTTTTTCCCAGCAACACCATTTAACAGGACAAATGTTGATGCAGTATTGAGTATATTGGTTACCCAATTTATCCATCTTGGACCAAATCACTTAGCTTTCAACATGGCAATAATTGCATTGTATTCAATCTTGTCAAAAGCTTTCTCAAAATCAAGTTTGAGTATGATGATAGGTTTTCTAGACTGATGGCATAGATGATTGTATTCAAATGCAAACCCCAAGCAGTCCTGGATATTTCTCCCTTTTATGAAACCATATTGATTCTGATGAATGACAGAGGTAATGATTTTCTGAGCTCTATTGGCCATTAGTTTTGTGATGATTTTGAGAGGAAGGCTGACCAAGGAAATGGGTCTGAAATCATTCATGTCAATAGGGTTTGTAATCTTTGGGATGAGAGTAATAAAAGCAGTATTAATGCTCTGAATATTAATGTTCCCTTCAAAAAAAAAATCCCAGATCATAGTGTAAATATCTTGTTTGATGATATCCCAACATTTCTGCAGAAATAAGCCATTAAACCCATCGGGTCCTGGTGCTCTGTCAGAGTGGATGTCTTTAATAACTTGGTCAATTTCATCCATGGAAAAAGGGGCCTCAAGTTCAGATAGATCTTTAGGCTGAATAAGTTCCTCAAGGTTGAGTAACATAGGGGGGTTGATAGCTTTTCCCAATCTATCTTTGTATGATTTCCAAATAATGGCAGCCTTGTGATCATGATTTTGAAACGGAGTACCATCTTCATCTTGTAGAGAAGTTATGAAATAATTCTTCCTGTAGCTTTGGGTAGCCATGGCATGAAAAAATTTAGTATTTTCATCATCAAGCTGAATACTCCTCATCTTAGACCTGGATTTCCAATATAATCTTTTGACTTCCAATAACTTGGCTATGTGATTCTTGATAATAGTTCTGAAGTTTGTTTCAATAGTGCTCAGATTCCTTTGATCCTCAATGCCATCAACCATAGATAGAACATAGTTACAAGCAGAAATATTAGTGTTAAGTTTTGATAGATTTTTGCTCCATTTCTTTAAACCCATTCTGAGACATTTGACCTGGCAGCAATATCCTTGGCAGAGTTTGTCAATTGTTGATTTCTGTTCCAACATTGAATAACAGTCTCATAGAACCCATCAAATTCAAGCCAATAATTTTCAAATCTGAATATAGAGGATTTTGGAATATCACTGCCTATCTGAATGTGAATAGGAATATGATCTGATGTGACTCTAGCAAGTGGGTGTGCTAAAGTATTTGGGAATGTTAGGGTCCAGTTGGCAGAAGTAAAAATCCAGTCAAGCTTTTCTAGTAGTGGAGAGTCCTACATGTTAGACCATGTTAACTGGGTTTTCTAGGCATTTTATGTGCATAATTCAAATTTGAACTACAAGCACATGCTCCAATGCACTAAAGTTGGTTGAAAAATCACATGTGTGTCCTTGGGTGAATTTCTAGGTTCCATGCAATAGATGGGAATGAAATTCAAACACCAGCGCATTGTTGATTGTCGGCAAAACGTTGAGATGCCTGGTTTTTAAATTCTAGTAAATCCAAAACTCGTATGAAATTCATGAAACTTGGCATGCTATCATGGAGCGACATCAACATGCCATGGTAAAAAATTTGTCCCATTTGGGGCAGGTTTGGGTATAAACTTCTCACAAACCAGAGCTTCTCACAATAAGCATGATGGTTTCAGTAGGGAATGTCCCACCTTTGGGGACGAAATGATATCCATTGCCTCTTATTGCTTTCAAAAATTTTATAGTGTCAACATAGAACAACAGGAGTGTTGTTTCGATTTTTATGATTTTTCGGGGTTCGTTTGGACATTTTTATGCATTAACTGGGTTTTCTAGGCATTTTACGTGCATAATTGAAATTTGAACTACAAGCACATGCTCCAATGCACCAAGGTTGGTTGAAAAATCTAATATGTGTCCTTGGGTGAATTTCTAGGTCCCATGCAAGAGATGGGAATGAAAGTCAAACACCAGGGCACTGTTGATTGCCGGCAAAACGTTGAGATGCCTGGTTTTTAAATTCTAATAAATCCAAAACTCATCTGAAATTCATGAAACTTGGCATGCTATGCTGGAGCGGCATCAACATGCCGTGTAAAATTTTTTGCCCCATTTGGGGCAGGTTCGGGTATATGCTTCTCACAAACCAGAGCTTCTCACAACAAGCATGATGGTTTCAGTAGGGAACGTCCCACCTTTGGGGACGAAACGATATCCATTGCCTCTTATTGCTTTCAAAAAATTTCTCGTGTCAACATAGAACAACATGAGTGTTGTGTCAAATTTTAGGATTTTTCGGGGTTCGTTTGGACATTTTTATGCATTAACTGAGTTTTCAATGCATCTATGTGCATAATTCAAATTTGAACTACATGCACATGCTCCAGTGCATATAAACTGGTTGAAAAATCAAATCTGTGTCCTTGGGTGCATGCTTAGGTCCCATGCAAGAAATGTGAATGAATTTCAAACACCAGGGCACCGTTGATTGCCGGCAAAACATTGAGATACCTGGTTTTTAAATTCTAGTAAATCCAAAACTCGTCTTAAATTCATGAAACTTGGCATGCTTACATGGAGTGGCATCAACATGCCGTGGTAAAAAAATTGTCCCATTTGGGGCAGGTTTGGGTATATGCTTGTAACGCCCTCGATGCGGCTATATCTCCCACGTGTCGAAGCACGACTTAGAGGCATAACCGCATTGAAAGCAATGTCACAAGTGAGGTAATCTTCGCAAACAACCCATGTAATACATAAGGGAAAAGATACATAGTTGGCTTACAATCGCCACTTCACACAATTACATGAATAAAGCATTACATCAACCAGATACAATCAAGGTCCGACTACGGAACCAAAATAAAAGAAGAACCCCAAATGCGACAAGGTCCCCGATCGACCCCAACTGGGCTCCACTACTGATCAACTGGAAACGGGACAACACAAAGGACAAGATCTTCATCGAGCTCCTCCTGAGCTTGGTTGCGTCACCTGCACGGTTCAACGGCACCTGCAAGATGGTTTTGGAAGTATCTGTGAGCCACATGGACTCAGCAATCTTGCACCCTCGCGATCAAGACTATTTAAGCTTATGGGTAAGGTAAAAGGTATGAGGTGGAGCTGCAGCAAGCGACTAGCATATATGGTGGCTAACATACGCAAAAGAGAGCGAGAAGAGAAGGCAAAGCACGATCGATAAACTATGATCAAGAAGTGATCCTAGAACAACCTACGTCAAACATAACTCCAACACCGTGTTCGCTTCCTGGACTCCGCCGGAAAGAGACCATCACAGTTACACACGCAGTTGACTCATTTTAATTAAGTTAAGGTTCAAGTTATCTACAACCGTACATTAACAAATTCCCATCTGCCCATAACCGCGGGCACGACTTTCGAAAGTTCAAATCCCTGCAGGGGTGTCCCAACTTAGCCCATGACAAGCTCTCACGGTCAACGAAGGAATAGACCTTCTCCCGAGACGTTCCGATCAGACTCGGTATCCCGGTTCTTCAAGACTCTTCGACAAGTTAAAACCAATACAGCAACACCGCCAGAATGTGCCGACAAATCCCGATAGGAGCTGCACATATCTCGTTCTTAGGGCACACTCAGATGAGCCAGACGTCGGGTAGGCCAGCCCAGAGTTGCCCCTGGTAGCCCAGGACATCGCTTGGTTGGACCAACACTCAGAGGAGCACTGGCCCAGGGGGGTTAAAATAATGATGACCCTCAGGAGCGCGACTCCCAAGGGAAAAGAAAAGGGCTAGTGGCGAATGGTAAAACCAATGTTGGGCATTGCTGGAAGAGTTTTATACTAGGCGAACTGTCAGGGGGTTCCCATTATTACCCAACCGCGTAAGGAACGCAAAAATCCGGGAACATAACACCGATATGACGGAAACTAGGGCGGCAAGAGTGGAACAAAACACCAGGCATAAGGCCGAGCCTTCCACCCTTTACCAAGTATATATATGCATTAATTAAATAAGAGATATTGTGATATCCCAACAAGTAAACATGTTCCAACAAGGAACGATCTCCATGTTCCAACAAGGAACAAACTTCAATCTTCACCTGCAACTAACAACGCTATAAGAGGGGCTGAGCAAAGCGGTAACATAGCCAAACAACGGTTTGCTAGGACAAGGTGGGTTAGAGGCTTGGCTCAACAATATGGGAGGCATGATCAGCAACTGGTAGGTATCGCAGCATAGGCATAGCAAAAGAGCGAGCAACTAGCAAGCAAAGATAGAAGTGATTTCGAGGGTATGGTCATCTTGCCTGAGATCCCGCAAGGAAGAAGAACGAGTCCATGAAGAAGACAAAAGGGCGTAGTCGAAAGGATCCTCACAAACGCGACGTTACCGGAACCAACCCGAAGAAGCAACACCGGAAAAGAGAAAACAACCTAGTAAACAACCACCACATAGACATGGCATGATGCACAATCAAGTATGATGCATGTCTGTTTTAATGAAGCATGGCATGACAAAGTGCACAAACAATCCTACAAATTAAGTGGAGCTCAATATGCAACGAGTTGCATATTGACGGAGCACCACATCAATTATTTAGTTCGATCTCGTTTATGTACCCAACAATATTAAATGTTGTTAAACATCGCAAGAGGGTGAAGCAAAAGAAAACTACCCATCTTGTCAAGTTTAAACGAGGCCGGGAACAACAAACAACAAATCCGGAAACTCCTCATGTGCATATATTAGGTTAGGTCCTGTTCTGCCCTAAACCATATTTTAGAGTTGTTAGGCATGCAAAACAATGTCACCATGATAAACTATGCAAAATTCTACCCCATATACATATAAAGTTTGTTAGGTTTGGAGCTACGGTTAAATAGTTATGAATTAAAGCATTTTAACATGACATAGAGAAAAAATTAATCAAACAACATTTTAAACATTTTAAACATAGAAGAAAGTTGGATATAATTAAACTACACAAATTTCTGAGCACTTTACATATATAAGTTTTTACGTATGATGCACAGTTCTGGAGTTATTAAATGCATGATCATGAGGGTTTTTCTGCAAATCTCCCAACTCTGGATAATTAGCTAAAATCGCAGGCAGGAAAAAACACTATATGGGCCGAAACTGAGCAGAGGTCAAACAGAATAGAAAAAAAGGAGGCGCTGGTGGTGGCATCACCATGGGCCTCGGCCCGGTTCAGTGGAGGAGGAGGTAGGCCGCGAAGGGGCAAGCTGGGCCTGGAGGCTGCTGGTCTAGGCGCAGTCATCAGGCGCTGGTGCTGGGCCGGATCTGGTAGGAAGTAGGCCGGCTAGGTGACCTGGGGAGGCACGGGCGCGGTCAACGCTCGCGGGCGCTGGATCGGAGTAGGTCGACGCGGACGAAGTCACATCGCTCGATGCAGAGGAACAGGAGGCAGAGGCGAGGCGGCGCCATGGGACTTGGGAGTGATGCTGATCTGGCGACGATGACGCAACGATGGGAGGCCGGGAACGGGCGGCGGCGCTCCAGGGTTGCAGGATTTGGCGACCTCCATCCATGCAGCTCAAGGTCGGCGGCGCTGGGTGGCCTCTGGGAGACAGAGATCTCCAAATGAGAGAGAAAAACGGGAAAAGAGGAAGGGAAGGAGAAGGGCGGCGAGAGGGGTCCTGATAGAGGTGGTTGCCAGCATCGACGAGGGACTCGATCGGGAGATCCTCTCCCGTTCCTGATCGACGAGTCTGTCGCGAGAGGTGGCCTCGATCCGATCTGGATCGAGCGCTGTAGAAGGCTCAGGCGCGCTGATGGTCGTCGGATCCCCATCTGGCGGCCACAGATGGATGGGTGGGAGGCTGGATCTGGGCCTGATTCGGTTGGTGGTGGAGGAAAAACGAGGAGAGGGTTGGTCTGGCGGCAGTGAAGGGACAAATCCCCTAGGGATTAGGGTTTGACTAGAGTTTGGTCCGGTGAATATATACAACAGGTGGACTAGGCTTAGGGGCTATTCGGTCCATCCGATCATAATCTGACAAACCCGGATAATTTGGTTAGGGGGCCCAATTAACAAAACAGAGACGTTTTGTAGATGTTTGGGGATGATCCGGACACAACGGTGGTGACAGTCCGGGTCGGGTTCAGGACGTCTTTCGGACGCGCGTGCGAGGAGGGCCGCGGTCTGACGAGAGAGGTTAGGTTGGGCTTGGCGGTAGGTAGTGGACTGTGTAGACGGTCTCGAGCTGAGAGAAGAGAAAAGAGAGAGAGAGAGAGAGGCCCGGCGACTATTTTCGGAGACCGAAAACGTCCGACGTTAGACCGGCTATAATGCCGCTATAGTTTAACGGTTGGGCTATCAAACGAACTCCGAACGCGATGAAACTTGGCAGGCGGCCTACCTACAACATAAAAACACCGCATGCCAACTTTCATCCAATTCCGAGAACATTTTCCGGCCACTTATAAAATAATATTTCGGACATGCCGCGGGCGCGTGCAAGTGTGTCTGGGCTCAGAACAGACAACGGAAGGAACAAGGAGACCGGGACGGATGCAAGTTTTGAAAAACATGATGATGCAATGCACATGATGACATGGCAAGATGCAACACGCAAGCAAATGACATGGCAACGACAGTGAATAACTGAAAGACACCTGGCACATCGGTCTCGGGGCGTTACAACAGTCCACCACTACGAGAGGATCTCGTCCCGAGATCTAGAATGGCACCGGAGGGCGAACGGAAGAGAAAGAGAAGAGGTAAAATTAAGTTGCTTCTTTGACAAACGAGTGAAACCAAGGAACCTTGAAAAGGTTAAGCCATATCGAGAAAAGAATACAACTGAGATAAATGAAGTTGAAAGCACCCCGGTAGGGAAGAGGAACAAGGAATTACAAATTCGGACAACACTCCGGTTGAAAAGTGATATGAAACTTGATAAGATGGAAAGAACTTGAGCAGAGGACACAACACTCTGGTTAAATGGATAAACCAAGAAAAGAGCATGATCCTGACAAAACAAGAAGATGGGTTGAAGAGAGCAACATCTCAGCGCCTCCGGAAGGAAGAAATAGAAGATAGATAATTGAAATAGGAGAATTGAGAATAAAATGCCAACTTCTGCCACAAAAGTTCTTGAAGAGGCATCTTTAGGAGAAGGGTCGAACGGAGTTGTTGGGAAACCAACAACGAAAGGATAAGCTTGATATGGTCTTATGGAATACATCTCAAATTATGAGGTGTCAACCTGCCACTCACGGAAAAAAATTGGATTGGAATGAACAAGGAGACGAGAAACTTATCGCCGGAAGGATACATGAAGAACTTGGGTCATTTATGAGCACCATATAACAACAATCCTTAGGGAAGGCTTTAGGTGAAATATAACCCAAGAAAATTCCAACGAATAGGTTGATGGATTTAAAGTACCTCATTCTTAACAGCATGTGAATCATGAAACATGGATTCAAATTATCAAGAATGACATAATACCACCTCCAATGATACGGAAGAAAGAATTGTACTCCGGATTACAAGATGAAGAATGCTTGAACTCCTCTGAAAAGAATCTCAATGAACACTTCAAGAAGGAATTAAATCCTTTATGAACCGTCATGTAGAGCCTCCATGAAGAACTCCGGAAAACAAAAGGAAGATCAAACGAAAAGAAAGAGAAGTTGAAAACACAAGGTGAATCCTTGTAACGATTTAGATGAATCTCCATGGTGATATAATTGAAAGAGGTTGGAACTCCGGGAAAAAGAGAAGATGAACAATTGACAACGAGAATTAGTCATTGTGAACGAACTCCGGAGGAACGAATCCATCATTTGGATGAAGCAAGAATAAGAATTACATTATGCTTATCCTTCACCATTTTAAATTCATGATAATCAACGGATTTGACATATTACTTATTCTCGTTGAAAAGATTAAGATATATAATGCGCAAACTCGAAGAGGCCTTCGATGATCCACCAGTAGGATTTGAAAGAACGGAAGTATGATAACGTAAGAAGAGGAATCTTGAAAAAACCACCGTAAGAATTGAAAATGAACGAAGAAAAGATAAAGAAACATCGGAAAGAATTAGCAAATGAACGAAGAAGCTTGAGAGAATTTATATATGAGAGAACAAAGAGATCATGCACTGATTAGAGGATATTTGATCGATGCACCGGTGAGATTTGGAGAACGAGAGCTGAAAACTGAGAATGAATAACCTTGAATTGGTGAACTCCGGATAACAAAACTAAAAAGACTCCTGAATATCTCCTGATGGGTGAAAAGGATTCTCACAAAGGAAAATAATTATGAGAGGATGGCAACAAGCTAGCGCCACGAATCTCTGAGAGAACGGATAAGATATGGAGGAAAAATTCTTCTTCGGTCTTCAAATGTTGAGAATGATGACGAGAAACACCACCATTAGTTGTTGAGGCACTCCGGAATAGAAATTAGAAAGGTTGAACCAATGATGAAAAGAAAAGAAAGATCTTGGAGAAAAGCATTTGACTGATGATAATTCGTTCTTACGTCAAACTTTAGAAAAGAATTTGAGAAGCTCCGGAAAAATAAGAAGAGTCAGGTAAGATCCTGGGAAAAGACCTGTGGGTTAGGGCCCACTCAAAAGAAACACCATTGAAATGATTTAAAAGAGAGGTTGCACCGGTTGAATTAAATGGATTGAATGAGATAACAATCTCGAAAGAGCTTGAATGAATGCGGAGTGTAAACATGAACCTTCGGGATATCTTCAGCACACCCGAACAATTGAATAGCGAGAAGTGGATGGTAATGAGGTGCACCGACATGATAAAATATTTGAAACAAGAAAAGGAATATGATCAACACTAAAAAAACTTGAATTGAGACCACCGGAGAAGAAAAAGAACGAAGAATGATGAGCCTGAAGCTCCATTAGAAGCTTTATGAGAATCACCGGATAAGAACATTGGCGGAAAAAGGAATGAAGAGACTTCACAACAATAAAATGGATACTTGATTAAGAAATCTGAATCGTTGAAGAAAAAGGGTGGGTGGGCGGGAAAAACAAAGGGAACTTGGAGACAGATGGAACAAAAACCGTTGAGAAGAACTGATACTTGATCTTGCGGATGTTGAAATGATCAGATCCACTTGAAGAGAAGCACACCGGTTAAAAAGGATTGACAAAACAATCTTGATGATCAAGAAGGATTGGTATTCATCTCGGAGTATGAGAACACCATTTGGGGAAGGTATGGAATCAACATTTGACTTCGAAGCAACTCGAATACCACAACTCAAAAACAAAAACAAAGGATTGGCTCGCAGAATAAGCCGGAACAAACATATGATAGAGATTTCGTCCGAAGTTTTTGTGGGGGGGCCTACACGGGCTCGATCGTACAGCACCATCATGTACAAGGCAGTGCACATGACATACGAAGCGTCCCCGACTCGGCATAGCCAATGACTCTTTAAGACACAACGAGACCACTGTAAAACCGACCGTGAATAGGCGGACCACTAGACGTCAAACCCCAATTTCATATCATACATCTATCGGAAAGATATCCTAAGAGCTACTTGAATTCCCACTTATAAACTCCCGAAACTTTCCCAGTTATGCAATCAGGTGTTGGGGATACAGGGGAAGCATAATATCTCACCCAAAACTAGCAAATTCTACATCCAGTTGTATCCATCCTTCAACACATAACCAAGAAACCTTCGGAAATCGTCTACCTCAACCTTTTAAAAACATCCGTTATACAAGTTATGGCAATACTCCCGAACTCCCACCCCAGTACTGGGTGGCGTCGAGGTTATCTCACCAACGAACTACATAAAAGAGATTTTCGATGTCGGCGTACTAAACTCAGGTATTCCAGAACTGCAACGATAAAATTATGACGACAACACCTCAGAGCTCAACTCCCCGGGACACTGCCACAAAACCCCTGACAGGAGGCACCAAGACAATGTTCTCGTCACAAA
The DNA here is from genome assembly GCF_003073215.2 of Triticum urartu. NCBI lineage: Eukaryota > Viridiplantae > Streptophyta > Magnoliopsida > Poales > Poaceae > Triticum > Triticum urartu. The sequence goes on along the minus strand of NC_053022.1, from coordinate 390,636,440 downwards.
ACCATCGGAATGATTCCAAGATACCTGCGTGATCCTAATTTTTTTTTGTGAAATTTGAGAAGAGAAGAGTCAAAACTCTACGTCAGGATGCCTTACCAGAGCGATGAGGAGACTGGGAAGTAAAAAGAATTCCTAAACTCTCCGATATATAATTCCTAAATGACTCAAAACATTTTTCTAGACTCAACAACGGCTGCTAAAAATGATCAAGCAATGGGGGCTCCTAAGGTCGGGGAAGGCTCTGATTACCAACTTGTAACGCCCTCGATGCGGCTATATCTCCCACGTGTCAAAGCACGACTTAGAGGCATAACCGCATTGAAAGCAATGTCGCAAGTGAGGTAATCTTCGCAAACAACCCATGTAATACATAAGGGAAAAGATACATAGTTGGCTTATAATCACCACTTCACACAATTACATGAATAAAGCATTACATCAACCAGATACAATCAAGGTCCGACTATGGAACCAAAATAAAAGAAGAACCCCAAATGCGACAAGGTCCCCGATCGACCCCAACTGGGATCCACTACTGATCAACTGGAAACGGGACAACACAAAGGACAAGATCTTCATCGAGCTCCTCCTGAGCTTGGTTGCGTCACCTGCACGGTTCGACGGCACCTGCAAGCTAGTTTTGGAAGTATCTGTGAGCCACAGGGACTCAACAATCTCGCACCCTCGCGATCAAGACTATTTAAGCTTATGGGTAAGGTAAAAGGTATGAGGTAGAGCTGCAGCAATTGACTAGCATATATGGTGGATAACATATGCAAAAGAGAGCGAGAAGAGAAGACAAAGCACAATCGATAAACTATGATCAAGAAGTAATCCTAGAACAACCTACGTCAAACATAACTCCAACACCGTGTTCGCTTCCCAGACTCCGCCGGAAAGAGACCATCATGGTTACACACGCAGTTGACTCATTTTAATTAAGTTAAGGTTCAAGTTATCTACAACCGGACATTAAAAAATTCCCATCTGCCCATAACCGCAGGCACGACTTTCGAAAGTTCAAATCCCTGCAGGGGTGTCCCAACTTAGCCCATGACAAGCTCTCACGGTCAACGAAGGAATAGACCTTCTCCCGAGACGTTCCGATCAGACTCGGTATCCCGGTTCTTCAAGACACTTCGACAAGTTAAAACCAATCCAGCAACACTGCCTGAATGTGCCGACAAATCCCGATAGGAGCTGCACATATCTCGTTCTCAGGGCACACTCAGATGAGCCAGACGTCGGGTAGGCCAGCCCAGAGTTGCCCCTGGTAGCCCCGGACATCGCTCGGTTGGACCAACACTCAGAGGAGCACTGGCCCAGGGGGGGTTAAAATAATGATGACCCTCAGGAGCGCGACTCCCAAGGGAAAAGAAAAGGGCTAGGTGGCGAATGGTAAAACCAATGTTGGGCATTGCTGGAAGAGTTTTATACAAGGCGAACTGTCAAGGGGTTCCCATTATTACCCAACCGCATAAGGAATGCAAAAATCCGGGAACATAACACCAATATGACGGAAACTAGGGCGGCAAGAGTGGAACAAAACACCAGGCATAAGGCCGAGCCTTCCACCCTTTACCAAGTATATAGATGCATTAATTAAATAAGAGATATTGTGATATCCCAACAAGTAAACATGTTCCACAAAGGAACGATCTCCATGTTCCAACAGGAACAAACTTCAATCTTCACCTGCAACTAACAACGCTATAAGAGGGGCTGAGCAAAGCGGTAACCTAGCCAAACAACGGTTTGCTAGGACAAGGTGGGTTAGAGGGTTGGCTCAACAATATGGGGGGCATGATCAGCAAGTGGTAGGTATCGCAGCATAGGCATAGCAAAAGAGCAAGGAACTAGCAAGCAAAGATAGAAGTGATTTCGAGGGTATGGTCATCTTGCCTGAGATCCCGCAAGGAAGAAGAACGAGTCCATGAAGAAGACAAAAGGGCGTAGTCGAACGGATCCTTAGAAACGCGATGTTACCGGAACCAATCCAAAGAAGCAACACCGGAAAAGAGCAAACAACCTAGTAAAAAACCACCACATAGACATGGCATGATGCACAATCAAGTATGATGCATGTCCGGTTTAATGAAGCATGGCATGACAAAGTGCACAAACAATCCTACAAATTAAGTGGAGCTCAATATGCAACGAGTTGCATATTGACGGAGCACCACATCAATTATTTAGTTCGATCTCGTTTATGTACCCAACAATATTAAATGTTGTTAAACATCGCAAGAGGGTGAAGCAAAAGAAAACTACCCATCTTGTCAAGTTTAAACGAGGCCGGGAACAACAAACAACAAATCCGGAAACTCCTCATGTGCATATATTAGGTTAGGTCCTGTTCTGCCCTAAACCATATTTTAGAGTTGTTAGGCATGCAAAACAATGTCACCATGATAAACTAGGCAAAATTCTACCCCATATGCATATAAAGTTTGTTAGGTTTGGAGCTACGGTTAAATAGTTATGAATTAAAGCATTTTAACATGACATAGAGAAAAAATTAATCAAACAACATTTTAAACATTTTAAACATAGAAGAAAGTTGGATATAATTAAACTACACAAATTTCTGAGCACTTTACATATATGAAGTTTTTACGTATGATGCACAGTTCTGGAGTTATTAAATGCATGATCATGAGGGTTTTTCTGCAAATCTCCCAACTCTGGATAATTAGCTAAAATCGCAGGCAGGAAAAAAACACTATACGGGCCGAAACTGAGCAGAGGTCCAACAAAACAGAAAAAAAGGAGGCGCTGGTGGTGGCCTCACCATGGGCCTCGGCCCGATTCAGTGGAGGAGGAGGTAGGCCGCGAAGGGGCAAGCTGGGCCTGGAGGCTGCTGGTCTAGGCGCAGTCATCAGGCGCTGGTGCTGGGCCGGATCTGGTAGGAAGCAAGCCGGCTAGGTGACCTGGGGAGGCACGGGCGCGGTCAACACTCGCGGGCGCTGGATCGGAGCAGGTTGACGCGGACGAAGTTACATCGCTCGATGCAGAGGAACAGGAGGCAGAGGCGAGGTGGCGCCATGGGACTTGGGAGTGATGCTGATCCAGCAACGACGGCGCAACGACGGGAGGCCGGGAACGGGCGGCGGCGCTCCAGGGTTGCAGGATTTGGCGACCTCCATCCATGCAGCTCAAGGTCGGCGGCGCTGGGTGGCCTCTGAGAGACAGAGAGCTCCAAATGAGAGAGAGAAAAACGGGAAAAGAGGAAGGGAAGGAGAAGGGCGGCGAGAGGGGTCCTGATAGAGGTGGTTGCCGGCATCGACGAGGGACTCGATCGGGAGATCCTTTCCCGTTCCTGATCGATGAGTCTGTCGCGAGAGGTGGCCTCGATCCGATCTGGATCGAGCGCTGCAAAAGGCTCGGGCGCGCTGATGGTCGTCGGATCCCCGTCTGGCGGCCACAGATGGATGGGTGGGAGGCTGGATCTGGGCCGGATTCGGTTGGTGGTGGAGGAAAAACGAGGAGAGGGTTGGTCCGGCGGCGGTGAAGGGACAGATCCCCTAGGGATTAGGGTTTGACTAGAGTTTGGTCCGGTGAATATATACAGCAGGTGGACTAGGCTTAGGGGCTATTCGGTCCATCCGATCATAATCGGACAAACCCGGATAATTAGGTTAGGGGGCCCAATTAACAAAACGGACACAACGGTGGTGACAGTCCGGGTCGGGTTCAGGACATCTTTCGGACGCGCGCGCGAGGAGGGCCGCAGTCTGACGAGAGAGGTTAGGTTGGGCTTGGCGGTAGGCAGTGGACTATGTAGACGGTCTCGAGCTGAGAGAAGAGAAAAGAGAGAGAGAGGCCCGTCGACTATTTCCGGAGACCGAAAACGTCCGACGTTAGACCGGCTATAATGCCTCTATAGTTTAACGGTTGGGCTATCAAACGAACTCCGAACGCGATGAAACTTGGCAGGCGGCCTACCTACAACATAAAAACACCGCATGCCAACTTTCATCCAATTCCGGGAACATTTTCCGGCCACTTATAAAATAATATTTCGGACATGCCGCGGGGGCGTGCAAGTGTGTCTGGGCTCAGAACGGACAACGGAAGGAACGAGGAGACCGGGACAGATGCAAGTTTTGAAAAACATGATGATGCAATGCACATGATGACATGGCAAGATGCAACACGCAAGCAAATGACATGGCAACGACAGCGAATAACTGAAAGACACCTGGCACATCGGTCTCGGGGCGTTACAATGCTTCTCACAAACCAGATCTTCTCACAACAAGCATCATGGTTTCGGTAGGGAACATCCCACCTTTGGGGACGAAACGATATCCACTGCCTCTTATTGCTTCCAAATTTTTTCTCGTGTCAACATAGAACAACAGGAGTGTTGTGTCAATTTTATTGATTTTTGGGGGTTTGTTTGGACATTTTTATGCATCAATTGAGTTTTCAATGCATTTATGTGCATAATTCAAATTTGAACTGCATGCACATGCTCCAGTGCATATAAATTGGTTGAAAAATCAAATCTGTGTCCTTGGGTGCATGCTTAGGTCCCATGCAAGAAATGGGAATGAATTTCAAACACCAGGGCACCGTTGATTGCCGGCAAAACATTGAGATGCCTGGTTTTTAAATTCTAGTAAATCCAAAACTCGTCTGAAATTCATGAAACTTGGCATGCTTTCATGGAGCAGCATCAACATGCCGTGGTAAAAAATTTGTCCCGTTTGGGGCAGGTTTGGGTATATGCTTCTCACAAACCAGAGCTTCTTACAACAAGCATCATGGTTTCGGTAGGGAACGTCCCACCTTTGGGGACGAAACGATATCCACTGCCTCTTATTGCTTCCAAATTTTTTCTCGTGTCAACATAGAACAACAGGAGTGTTGTGTCAATTTTAGTGATTTTTTGGGGTTTGTTTGGACATTTTATGCATCAATTGAGTTTTCAATGCATTTATGTGCATAATTCAAATTTGAACTGCATGCACATGCTCCAGTGCATATAAATTGGTTGAAAAATCAAATCTGTGTCCTTGGGTGCATGCTTAGGTCCCATGCAAGAAATGGGAATGAATTTGAAACACCAGGGCACCGTTGATTGTCGGCAAAACATTGAGATGCCTAGTTTTTAAATTCTAGTAAATCCAAAACTCGTCTGAAATTCATGAAACTTGGCATGCTTTCATGGAATGGCACCCGACATGACGTGGTATTTTTTATGTCCTTTTTGAGAGAAGGCGCACTCGAATAATGACTGCCAACAAAGGCATTTTGAAAAAATAGCTGCCACTTTAATATCTTAAATGTTTGTATAATTCACACCATGTGCGTTCTGTTAACCATTCACGTGAAGCCACGTGTCTTGGTTTTAATGGCTGTAGGAGGTGCCGTGCAGATAGTTGCTTGACCGTGACTGAACTGGAGGCGTGCGAGCGCAGTCCGGTGCGCAGGCTGACCGAGAGGCATGCAAGCTGTCCTCCAATGCGCAGGCTCACTGGGAAGCGTGCGAGTTGTACGCTGCGCAGGCTCACTGGGAAGCAAGCCCTTTGGCTTCCATGGCCGCCTGCCTTCCTCTCCATTAATGGCGCCCGAGCCGCTGTTTAATACGGGCGGCCTTACTGTTCGCCTTCCATTCCCCCCGCTGACCTCCACCGCCATGGCACAGAATGATCATCTGCCACTAGTCTTCAAGTTTGGTGAAGTCGACTCTGAGCTAGAGGAGATAGAAAATAAGGAGGAATGGGGCCTCATGGACTTGGCCCAGAACAAGCTCGCCGCGGTAGTTGTTGCCCCCGCTCCCGTCCCAGCTCCCATCCCCGCGCCTGCACCAGCAACCATCCCCGTATTAGTAACGGGCAGGTCACCGAGCACTATCGCAGAGCTGGAAGCCGTGGGCGTCAGCGAGGTCTCCGTGAACCCGCGTGAGCTCGTGTACATGCCAGCGCTAGTGCCCGTGCCTGTGCCTGTGCGTGCACCTCCATCCGCCGTGGCGCCAACCCCCGTGCGTTTGGCTGCACCCGCTGCGCCCGTGCGCGCCCCTCCACCCACCGTGGCGCCGGTCCCCGTGCGTTTGGCTGCACCCTCGCACTCGTGCCACCCTCAGCGGCATGGGACGCTGCCATCGACCGCTACCTCTCAGCGGTGCCAGTTGTCATCCTCCCGCGCCCCGCCCGTCTATCGCGCGATGACATGATGTTTGATTTACAAGTGAAGAACATTTTGTGCTGCCTTGAAGACTTCAACAACGGCGTCCCGGAGGACGACAACGACGGCGCGGCACGCCGCCTCTGCCGCCACCAAAAATTGTTTTTTGGGGTTTAATACTGTATCTCAAATTCTCGATCATATGAATATAAATTCGCAGTGTGACTGAATGAAAGATATGGTTTGAACGAACTTGCGTTTTTCTCTCTTAATGTACATACTTATCAAATGATTTTCTTTTAAAAAACGTCAATGGTTTTTAAATATAAAACACTCATCGCAAACGTTTTAGTTAGAACACCCGTATGCAAAATGACAGCTTCCCCAGGAAGCCAAGGGAAAATGTGCCGAGCAGGATTTCTGCATCCCTTCAACGCAAACAGTTGTTTTGCATGACCCGTGTGCAACCACGTACAAACAATTGGGTAAGAGTTGCTTATCTGTCATTTTGGGTATGTTGCCATTTCTCAAACTGGAAACATTGACATTTGTTTATCTAGTAACATTGCCATTTGTCAACCTTGTAACACTGCGATTTGTCAAAACATGCAGCTACAAGTCACTAGCATCATCTAATTTTTGCAACTAAAATCACTAGCACTGTTCATATGGACACCACTAGCAGGCGTGAGTTCATGGACGCATATGCAAATGTACCATTGATTACATACAACAAGTCATCAACCCACAATGACAACGAGGATACACGTTGGATTATAGATCATTTCCAACAAAACATTTTAGTAAAGTTTTTCTCACACAAAAAATAATAAAGCGATGAAATGAACTTCAGCTCAACGACTCGTCGGTGTTGGAAATGCTTGCTTTGAACCAGAAGTGATTCTCTGGGAAGGGCCAACTACTGTCAATCTCGAGACCAACACAAGACTAATCATCGAGGCTGAAGCGGCCTATGTCAGGACCCATATTGGGACGGTAGGGAAGCATAGTAATGTCCGAGGTATAGATACAGTTGCTTCTCATAAATGGTAGTAACGTTGTGTCAACAGTAGTTGGATCGCCTTCCACCATCATTGGATAGTTTTGTCCAAGGAAGAGCGAGTTTCCTCCAAGACTTTCAATACTGAACCAGGGAGAAGGTGTTGGCGCTAGTACACTAGTATCCATCCCAAATACCCTGCAACGGATGTTGGAATAGGTCCGGTGAGTGCGACCATACGAGACAACACCTGCTTCCTTAGTAACATCAGCAGTGTCCTGTATACAGACAAGAAGAGGTGATCCGCCAGGTGCCACTGAGTATATGGGTCCTGCTCGTCCTCATGCTCGTGAATAAAATTTTCAAGTATAGGTGGTGGAATGTTCACATGACCTTGGAAACACAAGAAGGTTAATTAGTAAAGGGAAACTAGCTAACCCGCATGCATGTGGATGAAACAATTATAATTATGGTGGAAGACAGACGTACCGAAATCATAAGGATTCCATGCAAAAACAGTGCCACAAGTGGTGGCAACAAACACAAGACCCTCGTATTGAATTGCATCACAGTACTCATCCGTGTATAGAAACTGATTTTTGAACAATATCCATCAAGTCAAACCATGAAGGATGGCAACAAGCTTGTCGAAGATAGAGACAACACAAGCATTCCTATGACCCCAAGAGCGGTTGGGAACTCGACAAATTGCTATCTTCTATGGACAACAATCAGCATGATCGTATTTGAACTCACGTAGAATACCGGTGTACTCAACCTCTGGGTAGTCGTCTGAGATTTTTCGAAGTGGAACCCGGTGACGAGTGTACACATTCACAAGTTCCCACTCGCAGTTGTACCCAATATAAACAACCCAATCTCCATTTGCGCCTGCCCAAGCCTTGCCCTCAAGCGATGGCATCTTAACATCATACGTATCATTATCAAGCAGCATCAACTTACACAAGGCGAGGCTTCCCTCGTCCCCGCGCTAGTCAGCAGGGTCACGGCGAAGAAGATAGGGGATATCAAACCGCTCCTGGACCCTTGGGTTCCTTGTAATGATGTTATTAGTTGAGTCGAGAATGGTCTTGAACGAACCTGCCATGCTAGCCGAGGTGATGACGTCGCACCGATCAAATGAGTTCCTCCACAGCCTCATCATTCAGATTGGGGCAAGAATAACGGGGTCGTTTCCGGCTTGTTCCCTCCATGGAGAAGACGATCAAACAATGGCAGAAGGAAGGGTGAAGGCAAATGGAGGAGGGAGGAAGAGCTAGCGTGCGACAACAGTTCCAAATCGAGAGGGAAAGGCGAAGAGTCGGTGGATGATACGTCTCCATCGTATCTACTTTTCAAACACTTTTGACCCTGTTTTGGACTCTAACTTGCATGATTTGAATGGAACTAACCCGGACTAACGCTGTTTTTAGCGGAATTGCCGTGATGTTATTTCTGTGCAAAAATAAAAGTTCTCGGAATGACCTGAAACTTCACGGAGAATATTTTTGGAATTTATAAAAAATACTGGTGAAAGAATCAACATCAGGGGGCCCACACCCTGTCCATGAGGGTGGGGGGCGCGCCCCCTGTCTCATGGGCCCCCTGAGGCTCCACCAACCTCAACTCCAACTCTATATATTCACGTTCGGGGAGAAAAAATCAGAGAGAAGGATTCATCACGTTTTACGATACGAAGCCGCCGCCAAGCCATAATCTCTCTCGGGAGGGCTGACCTGGAGTCCGTTCGGGGCTCCGGAGAGGGGAATCCATCGCCATCGTCATCATCAACCTTCCTCCATCACCAATTTCATGATGCTCATTGCCGTGCTGAGTAATTCCATCGTAGGCTTGCTGGACGGTGATGGGTTGGATGAGATTTATCATGTAATCGAGTTAGTTTTGTTAGGGTTTGATCCCTAGTATCCATTATGTTCTGAGATTGATGTTGATATGACTTTGCTATGCTTAATGCTTGTCATTAGGGCCCGAGTGCCATGATTTCATATCTGAACCTATTATGTTTCCATGAATATATGTGAGTTCTTGATCCTATTTTGCAATTCAATAGTCACCTACTATGTGTTATGATCCGGTAACCCCGAAGTGATAATAATTGGGACCACTCCCGGTGATGACTATAGTTTGAGGAGTTCATGTCTTCACTAAGTGTTAATGCTTTGTTCTGGTACTCTATTAAAAGGAGGCCTTAATATCCCTTAGTTTCCGATAGGACCCCACTGCCACGGGAGGGTAAGACAAAAGATGCCATGCAAGTTCTTTTCCATAAGCACATATGACTATATTCGGAATACATGCCTACATTACATTGATGAACTAGAGCTAGTTCTGTGTCACCCTATGTTATAACTGTTACATGAGGAATCGCATCCGACATAATTATCCATCACTGATCCATTGCCTACGAGCTTTTCACATATTGATCCTTGCTTAGTTACTTTTTCGTTGCCACTATTACAATCACTACAAAACCAATACTGTTACTTTTGCCACCGTTACCGTTACTTCCATATTACTTTGCTACTAAATACTTTGCTGCAGATATTAAGTCTTTCAGGTGCGGTTGAATTGACAACTCAACTGTTAATACTTGAGAATATTCTTTGGCTCCCCTTGTGTCGAATCAATAAATTTGGGTTGAATACTCTACCCTCGAAAACTGTTGCGATCCCCTATACTTGTGGGTTATCAAGACTTTTCTGGCGCCGTTGCCGGGGAGCATAGCTCTATTCTTTGAGTCACTTGGGATTTATATCTGTTGATCACTATGAGGAACTTGAAAGATGAAAGAACCAAGATTTATCCCTCAACTACGAGGGGAGGTATGGAACTGCCATCTAGCTCTGCACTTGATTCAGCTTCTGTTTTGAGTAAACTTGTGACACCTACTCCTGCTATTTATTCTGATATGTCGCATGTTATTGATGATGCCACTTCTGCTTTACATGATGCTTATGATGAAACTACTTCTATGCTTGATAATACTGTGCCATTAGGTGAATTTCTTGATGAACAACTTGCTAGGGTTAGAGAGAATGAAATTATTGAAACTAATAATAATGATGAAAGTAATGATGAAGATTCTCCTCCTAGATATGAATTGCCTGTTGTGCCTGAAGGTTATGTTATGCATGAAGAAACTGCTAGAGACTTTTTAGCTTGCAATGATGGATATGATCTTACGAAATTGTTAGCTAAGCTGAAAGAAAAATCCTTGAATGCTAGAATGAAATATGACCCTGCTTTTGCTACTTCACCTATCTGTATCACTGATAAGGATTATGATTTCTCTGTCGATCCCGAGTTAATTACTTTGGTTGAATCTGATCCTTTTTATGGCTATGAATCTAAAACTGTTGTGGCACATCTTACTAAATTAAATGATATAGCCACCCTGTTCACTAATGAGGAAAAAATCCGTTACTACTATATCCTTAAGTTATTTCCGTTCTCATTAAAGGGTGATGGTAAAACATGGTTTAATTCTCTTGATCCTGGTTGTGTGCGTAGCCCCCAGGATATGATTTATTACTTCTCTGCTAAATATTTCCCCATTCATAAGAAACAAGCAGCCTTAAGGGAAATATATAATTTTGTGCAAATTGAAGAAGAGAGTCTCCCACAAGATTGGGGGAGACTTCTCCGATTACTTAATGCTTTTCCTGATCATCCTCTCAAGAAAAATGAAATACTTGATATCTTTTATAATGGACAAACCGATGCTTCCAGATACCACCTGGATAGTTGTGCTGGTCGTGTTTTCATGGAAAGAACCGTTGATCAAGCTGAATTGCTATTCAATAATATGTTTTAGTAATGATAATGATTGGACACTTCCTGAACCAACTCCTAAGCCAACTCCAAAGAAAAGGGGTATTCTATTTCTCAGTCCTGAAGATATGCAAGAGGCAATGAAATCTATGAAAGAAAAAGGTATTAAAGCTGAAGATGTTAAGAATTTACCACCTATTGAAGAAATACATGGTCTTGATAACCCGACACTGGTAGTAAAGGTAAATTCTCCCTATAGATTTGATAAGGGTGAAATCCCATCTACTAAGTTTGCTAGCCAATGCTTGGATGAGTTTGACAATTTTATTGTTAAACAAGAAGACTTCAATGCTTATGTTGGTAGACAATTGAAACGTAATGCTTATATGATTGAACACTTGAGTGATTATATGTCTAGAGTTAAAGGTGAACTTAAACTCATTAGTAAACATGCTTCTATGGTTACCAGTCAAGTAGAACAAGTACTTAAGCTCAGAATGATTTGCTCAATGAATTAAATAATAAGAAAAATGAAAATGTTGTTAGAGTTGTGACAAGAGGGGGTAAAATGACTCAGGAACCTTTGTATCCTGAAGGCCACCCTAAGAGAATTGAGCAATATTCTCAGAGAACTAATGTTGATGCACCTAGTTCTTCTAAGAAGAAGAAAACTAAAAATGATAGGACTTTGCATGCTTCTAGTGAACTTGTTGCTGACACACCTGAGAATCCTAATGATATTTCTATTTCTGATGCTGAAACACAATCTGGTAATGAACATGAACCTAGTGATAATGTTAATGATGATGATCATATTGATGCTCAACCTAGCAATGACAATGATGTAGAGATTGAACCTGCTGTTGATCTTGATAACCCACAATCAAAGAATCAACGTTATGATAAGAGAGACTTCGTTGCTTAGAAGCACAGTAAAGTAAAAGAACCATGGGTTCAGAAACCTGCTATCTCTTGAGCACTGCTTTGGTTTTTCCCCGAAGAGGAAGGGATGATGCAGCAAAGTAGCACAAGTATTTCCCTCAGTTTTTGAGAACCAAGGTATCAATCCAGTAGGAGGCTACGCGCGAGTCCCTCGTACCTGCACAAAACAAATAAATCCTCGCAACCAACGCGATAAGGGGTTGTCAATCCCTACACGGCCACTTACGAGAGTGAGATCTGATAGATATGATAAGATAATATTTTTGGTATTTTTATGATAAAGATGCAAAGTAAAATAAAAGCAAAGCAAAAAGCAAAGTGAATAACTAAGTATTGGAAGATTAATATGATGAAGATAGACCCGGGGGCCATAGGTTTCACTAGTGGCTTCTCTCAAGAGCATAAGTATTCTACGATGGGTGAACGAATTACTGTTGAGCAATTGACAGAATTGAGCATAGTTGTGAGAATATCTAGGCATGATCATGCACTACAAAAAAAAACACTTCCATGATGATACGTGTTTGTCATAGTAGGTCACATTTTTTGTCATGCATGTACATCCATGACGATTTTATGACAGAATCAAGATAGTCATACCTGTGCTGTCGTAGAAGTGTTCCATGACATTACCAAAATTATCATCATGGAAGTGTCCACTTCCATGACGATAAATCGCGCGTCACAGAAGTGCTTTCGTCAAGGGTGGCCGACATGTGGCATCCACCATAACGGAACGCCACTAAGCTATCGAGTCGGATTTTGGATCCGATAACCCGTTAATAGCCCTGACCAATGGGAAATTTCCACGTGTAAAATTCTGATTGGCCGAAGGGAACACCTGTCAGCTCGTCAGTGGGCCAGATGTCGCTCGTCCATTGGAGGAGACATGCCTATGATACGTCGACACGTGGCTGGGCCCAACAGAGGCCCATATAGGTTAAAAAGGCCGGCCCAGTCAAAGGCCCGTAGAACTTAATCAGGTACTAGTGGGCTAGCCCAATAACGACCTTTTTAATAAAGGCCCACTTACGGCCCGAAGCCAGATCTGGCCCGTTAATTGTTCGCCCAATATTTGGGCCCATTTACGGCCCGAAGCCAGATCTGGCCCGTTAATTGTTCACCCAATATTTGGGCCCATTTGCGGGCCGAAGCCAGATCTGGCCCATTAATTGTTCGCCGAATATTTGGGCCCAACTACAGCCCAGTGACTTTCGGCCTGTTAGAGGCCTGATGTAGACATGGGCCCATTTCAGCCCGGTGTGACTTTCGGCCTGGGAATGGCCCGTGCTGCCCATGGGCCATATATGGTCCGACGGGACATCGGGCCCACTAATGGCCCGTGCTAAAGGTGGCAATAGTTAAGCCCAACGTGACTTTGGGCCTGTTAAAGGCCTGTCGCGTAATTCGGCCCGTTGATGCCTGTGCTAAGCTTTCAGCCTCTTAAAGGCCCATGATATCAGTGGGCCAACTAAGGCCCAAGATATGTTTCGACCTGGTAACGGCCCGTGAGCTAACTGGGCCCAAAACGGACCGGTCTACATTTCGGCCTGCTGAAGGCCCGTCGACGACTAGTGAAAATTGAGGCCCAACATGCATTTTGGCCTGCGAAAGGCCAGTGGTTTCATCTCGGCCGTAACAGGTCAGTACAATATTCAGCCTATTAATGGCCCAAACGCTACCTGGGCCAAACTAAGCACCGGGTCGACAAAAGGCCCAACTAAAATATAGGCCGGTGTAAGTTTGGGCCTGGCGCAATGTGTGAAGGCCCCAATCATTCAGGCCCAAGAAAGACGCAGGCCGGCCCAATTGTGGCCCGCTAAAAACCTGGCCCGTTAGAGTCGAATGTTTCGGTCCGGTCGACTACATCTATTTTTTTTTCAGTTAGCGAATGATGGCAGTAACTAGTAGGAATTAAGAACAAACCTACTCTATACAATAAAGAAATTACAGCATAGTAACTAAGAATAAACCTACACTATACAATAAAGGATTTAAGGTATATTACATCCACTGGGCATCGAAGTTCGCCACTAGTGATCATAAAGCGCAACGAAGAAGCAGATTACAAAAAATGGGCACCATTACAGCGTAACAAAATAATACTAAACTGAGACCACTTCCAAGACAGTTCAAGAAAGGTTAGCCTTGCGGGGGAACTGCTGCGCAAGCTACTGAGCAAGGCTGTGAGACCGGCTTAGCATGTCGGTCATAGCTTCTAGGTGTAGCTGTTTAGCGATGAGGTTCTCATTGGTGTTCTCCGCAATCTTTCTTAGAGATAGGACTTCAAGTCGAAGTTGAGTTGCAGAATGCCTTTCTGCTAGAACTTGGGACTGAAGAAGTCAAACTGATTCAGACAACGAATTCTGTGAGCTTGTCTGACTGTTAGTCTCAAGTAACTTGAACACTGCATCAAGACAAGACTTTGGGGTTGTCTCGCTATCTTCAAGATGTTTTGCCTTCTTTGCTGCAATATATGTTGGGTTTGTCTCACAGCCTTCAGCAGACTTGTGCATGCCATCAGGCATATCACCCTGAAACAAAGCAGAGAGATGACAGGTTTTGCACGTGTATAAACAAAGATGATAACTGTTCTGTCAATTCTATCCAATTTCAAATTAGAAAATAAAGATTAAGTTCAAAATATCAATATCATAATTTGGCATTGTTCATAATGCGGGGAGCTTCACCACACTACTGGATTACCATGTCAACATAACAAGCATAGAAGAAGGAAAAAAAATCATTGTATCTATTTTGGATAATGTGCATGGCATGTTGTTCATATCATCAGCCACATTAGTAAGATAAAACAGGAGATGATATGACAAGGTGCAAACGTGGGCTGCTTCGCCACACACTGGATTATAGATCCACAAAAACAAGCATACATATAGGGAGTATTAAGTAATGTGCATGGTATGAATAAGGAATTTGGTTTTACAAGTAAAACTTAGAACTTACGGTTCTTACGAACATGCATTTTGGTAGAAACAGCAAACTAAACAGCAGTAAACGATAGGGAGTATGAGCAAATTAAACAGCAGTTGAGCATAAAGGCTTTAGAAGGACTGACTTACATTAACAATTAACATCGGCTTTATAATGCCCTTCTCCATGTCAAGGGAAGGATAACTCAAGAATTTCAGCACATAATCTTCTTCATAGGCATTGCCTATACTCTACATTTTGTAGAGAGTAATTATAGATATGATAATACTGGAAGGGATAGAGGATAATGAAGATAAGATGCAGATTGATGCTACATAATAAACTACCAATCCCTGGAAGTACAAGCGTTACAGGACAAAATGTACTGACAAGAGCAATGAGCTACACTTCTGCACTGGCATTGTCTGTGTATTCTACTTGTTGGTAAGATTAAATATAGATCTGATCTTTTTTAGTAAATGGTGGGCGAGGGAGATAAGATGCAGAATGCTACAAAATGAACCAATCCCTCTTACCATAATACAAGAGTGTTTTGAACACTGGTGTACTGTACAAAACGTTCTTATATTATGGGACGGAGGGAGTAGCTATTAATGTAAGTACAATGATAGACCACGTTCAGTCCTTACAAGAGGACTGCAGAGCTAAACCTCTTCAAAAGCATTGGGTTGATTCTAAATTTATGTAAGAGTCCATACGGATCTTATAATGTCCACCAAATGGACGATTACGAGGCTAACATGTGTAGTGATGCTACATAATCAAACAGCTATGAAAGTAAGTATGGTCATACAGGGCAAGAGGTACTCACAAGAGCAATGCAGTGTGCAATATAGTTGCGAGATTCTGTGGTCCCTTGAGAACGAATGTTCTTCTGCTAACAGTTTTCGTACAAGTGAGACATTAAGGCAAATGCAGAAATGTAGTTCAAATTGTGATGTGATATCATAGACTGTACCTTACGCTGCAGCCGAGACCAATGTGTAACAAGATTATTCCAGGTACCGTCGGATAAATGTAGCACCAGAGACTTTACAGAAATTTCGTTTAGAGGCTTGCCATCGAAGTGCCCTTGCCTCAGGTAGGAACGATACTTCATCAGCGAGTGCTTGAAAAGCGCAACCAACCCTTGCTCGTCATCACAATCCAGTTTTCTCCTCGCCTATTTAAAAGAATGAAATCTTGTGTCTTCTGTCAGCAGAAACATATGAAGTAATGACCATGAATAACATTAGTACATTACTTACGTGTAAGTTGCGGAGGAAGACTGGAAATTGTTCTGTGTCTGTGCTATAATCTTTCCATGAAGGAAAGATGCGCACAAAGTTCCTGACAACAACATAAGCTTCCTCTTCTAAACTGGGAAGAAATGGAATAGGGATCCTATTTGCTGCAATTGGGGCTCTCTCTGGTTCGAAAAGGGATTTGGCAACTGGATTTGGTGTACTCTTTGCTGGAATGGGGGTTTTGCGTCGTACAACTGGTGCTATGTCAACTGGCATAATCATACTGTTTGCTGCAGTTGGGGTCTGCTGAGTTGGGGCATCAGAAATGACCAGTGTAGTAGGGCTAGAGTCTGCTAGAGTTGGGGTATTTTGTGGGTCAGGTGATATTGCAACTACACCTAATGGGCTATTTGATTTATCAGGTGCCACTACCTTTTCCAAATACTTTGCTTGTGCTCCTCCACGATCAGCAATCACCCTCTTCCTTTTGAACGTCTGATACACAAGAACAACATTTGAATGGATAAATATGGTATGATGACAGATGGAATATGCACTGAAAATGGATAGGCAGGGCGTATTCACATACATGATGTGTAAACTAAGCTAATGGCAGTTCAACAAAGTAGAAGCAATGCAAAGCATTAGTTGCAAGATATGTGCGAGCAATGTAACCTTGGAAAGTTAGAGCAAGTACCTTGATGGGTGAATAAGATAGGGCATCTTACTCTGACTCCTCCACTAGGGAGCTACATTGACTTAGGTCTCCCTCTAGCTCAGAATCACTGTTAGGATCATATTCTGAGCATGAATCTGTAGGTGGAGAGCATTTGCATTGCATTGCATCCAGACTTGATTTCAGTCCCTTAATGCCAAGTTTGACAGCCATGGCATTGTTCTGCTTTATTCTTTTAATGTGCGCAAGCTCATAATCATTATGATGCTGTTCAGAATCTGAGATTCATGAAAACATAAAAAGTAGTCAGATTATCTATGGAATGCATTGCGGATTCAACTCGGAGAGTGTCTCCCTATAAACCCCTGCATATGCAAAGTTCACCTCCCCAACCGTGCTGACCAGACCACACACAGAAATACAAACCCCTTATGTCTCTATAATAGGCAGGCACACATTTCAAAACTGAAGTAGGAACATTAGAATCATATGAAATTCGTATTTGAACAAATAAACTAAGCAATTATGAGTGGCGTAATGTTTAGCTTCAAGGGTGGAGTTTTGGTAGTGCGACACAAAGCAAGTAGGCAGATTGTATTCCATGTAAAAGATCGAAACCTATGTAAAAGCTGGAAATGACACTTTCTTTCTATACAATGTAGTGTTTGTTACCCACACATGATGGAAGAGATCACATAGAGAAATACTATTCACTCATGTCTACGGTTCCAGTATTTAGAAACAGGGTGGTCCACCCTAAAAGAATATTGACAACAAATATGACAAGGCAAGCATAGATGTAGTGAATCAATCATTTACTTGTGAGCTTACTAGGACAAGTATGCAGAATTGTAACTGCAGTAAGAGACCGTCCAAAATCTGAATGAAGAAGTTTGTCTAGCACTTATTGTTTGCAACTAACCGACTTGAATAATTGGATATTATATCGAATGAGTAAGAAAGACAAGTAAAATTGTCAACAAACCTGGCTTGCAGTAGTAATTTGGGTCAATGTCACTACGACCAACAATCCAAAATGACTAGTTTCTGTTCCGAGGGCCGGAATTTTGAAAACCCTGTGAACTTTAGAGGTACTAAAGATTACCAAAATACATCTGAACCATTAAGTGTAGGTAGCACTGAGCACACAACAAACCCTAATGACAGTCCTGCCTAATGAGTAATGAATCAATTAGAAAATGGGTGATGAGGAGTGTCTGCTGAGTGTTGAGGACGTATCTCAGGATAAATCGGGTTGGCTTGGTGGGTGCTGCACGCCTGAGCCCTGAACGGACTGGGAAGGCAGGCACGGCGGCATGCCCAGGCAGCGGTGACGCTGTTGGGAGAGCGGCTCCTGGCCTCCTGTTAGTCCGGCGTCTCCTCCTAGAGTCATGCCGTCCGGGGACGGCAAGTCGCCGGCGAGGCAGGCGGCTGGGGGCGAGTAGAGATCGGAAGCGCAGCAGAACAGAGGGGAATCGGGGCCTGGGACGACCCAAAATCCCAGGGTGGGCACCCTGTAGAGATACACACCCGAGCGGCGAACATGCATTTTCGAAACTAATTTAGGAACATTTAGCTGACCAATTAAACAACTCTATTTTAATAATATCAGATTCGTATTTGAACAACTAAGCTTGTTTAGCTTGATGGGTGGAGCAGTGTTATTATGACACGAAGCACGTATTCTGATCGTATAGTGATCATAAAAGGGGGAAACTCTAAGCATATTTTTTTAGCAAAAGAGGGTTTCCCCTCCGATTTCTATTAAAGAAACCACCATGGAACCAACACGATCAATTAAACCCTAAGCATGATCAATTAAACCGTATTATGGCTGTGCCATGGCAGATTTGAAGCTGCAAACCGGAGAAATGATATTTAGCATCCATTGTTTGCTTTGAACTAAGAACTAAATTCTAAGAGCTGAAAAGAAAGTAGAGTAACCAAGTTAAGATCTATTTTCTGGTTGAGATCAAAAAGTCGAGGAGATATGAAGTACCACCTCTCTTGCGGTGCCGTGTAGGCATCGGGGGTGCGATGGCTGTCGGTGGCGTTGAAGCAGATCTGCGATGGTAGATGGGTGCATCAGGGGATAAGTCCCGTTGCGGTGGAAGAGAAGGTCGTGTGAGCGGCCCCGGCAAAGAGGACGAAGGCGCCGATGAAGCGAGAGGACGCGATGCAAGGCTATTGGTCCATCGCCATGGATGAGAAACGTCCATCTCTAGCAGTGGACAACGCGGTCTTGGTAGGCGCTCCGGCATGGTGGAGGACGGTGGCGATGGATGTGGTGGAGGACGGCGGCGATGGATGGGGTGGCGGACGGAGGCTGGTGTGGGGATGGGGTGTTCTAGCGCGAACGGTGTATGAATGGGAAAATGGAGGGAGAGGTACGGGGAACCATGTTTTTGGGATGCGCCTATCTAAAATATGGGAAAGTTATGAACTTAGCCTCCGTTTAAAATTTGGACGTCTCGTCGGTTGGGGATAGGACGGTAATCTCGCATCTCGCCAATATTTGCCCAGAGCGATTTCGGGCGAGGAGAGGGTGGTTGGCTCCCACGGTGTATGAACGGGGTTGACAGGTAGGGCGGTTATGTCACGTCTGAGTGAAGTTACAAACCTGCCCCTATTGAAAATATTTGCCTACATCAATTTCGGCCAAGTCGAGTTTGTTTTGCCGCCCACCATGTATGAATGGGGAATGGAGGGAGAAACAGAGGTCTTTCGGACGAGCTTGAATCAAATGAGTTTTGCCGCCCATGTTGGACGCCCACCGTGTCGGAATGGGCTCAGAGGCGGTCGTGTCACGTCTAATTGAAGTTACTAACCTACCCCTATTTAGAGCAGTGGAAATCGGGCCGATGGATTGTCCGTGTAATGGGTAGACAGTAATTTCCATCTCCCAAACACTTGGCTTCGGGCAGCCGTCGTGGGAGTGGACATTTTGCTGCTTCTTTTGAATTTTGGGATAATAAGCATCCACGTTTACCCTGGCAACTAAATTCGAATCCATTTTGTATTGCTATATGAATCTTTATAAATCATTCTATGTGTTTTTATATATCTTCAAAAGGACGACAAAGATGTATTCCACTGTCATATATGAATATGGTTTACAAATGCCGATACTCAAATTCAGAATAGAATCCAGTTTAAGGTGAATTCAAATATTTGGAACACTTCATGTCCAACTCAAATGTCACACACATCATAATGTGTACTCCCATTTAGATATGTACACAAGCGATGTATCAAGATTCAAATACCGAGTCAATCAACCAAGAATGTATATAACTAACAGACATATAAACACTTATAGAGTATATGGATCAATAATATCAACTAACATACATAAGCCAGGCCGCTGTACTTTTTTTTGGCTACAACAACATCCTTTTTTAGCCAGCATCTTGGCCCTTTCCGATGCGTGCCACTTATGGTCCATCTATACTACTACTATTGCTGAATGCACATTCAGCCCGATTGGCATATTTGTAGGTCTGGCATAGCAATCCAAATGAAATGTCTCCGAGTCTTATCAATTAATACAGACTTGTGCTCAAATAAAATTACAAACCAAAAAAAAACAATTATTACATGATCTCTAAAACAAATGGTTTGATTGATTACATGAACAGACAACACAAAGGTTATTCAACTATGGAAAGAACATTTCACCTATGATTTACCAAGTAGGAATTTAATTTCCTTTTTTCCTTTAGGACCTTAATAATCTGGTCAGTCTCAGCTTGTTTCGTTTTGAAATCCACCAAATATTTAATGGTTGTCTTGAGTACTGCTTGTGATTGTGTTGTTTGCTTCCTCAACATGTCAACTTCATCTCTAAGTGCAGAAGCAGAATCTCTTTCTACCACTAGTTTAGCCTCTAGAGCATCAGCAGTTGGCAATTCATAATGCACGATTGGGCCGGTGCCACTGCTGTGGGATGATGCAACGTCCATGGGGACCTCGCTCTTTGATCTTGGGCTAACCTGTTTTGCCATTAAAGTTCCGATTGGATTCAGAAAAGTTGAAGTTAGCAAAACATCTCAACTGGGAGTTATAACAGCAAACTAGTTAAACAAACAAGGAATTAAAGAGTTTCAATTGGATGCTGAAAAATAGTTATTAACATCATTGTAACCCGCTATTGCAGCAGCAAAGCAGTTAAACAAACAAGTAGATATTTAAGTTAAGGCAAACAGGTAATTCTTAACAGTAAGTATCAAACACATAGATAGGCGCAGTCTACAATATGATTAACAGGCTGTGCCATTATGTAATCAGTAGCAAACTAAATTAAGCCAAGCAACGTAATTGAACAATTTTGCAATAAGTGGCTAACTAAAATTCCGAGAAGCAGGTAACTGAACTTATGCTAGTTCTCTGTACAAGCACACTGCAACTTCTTTTTCGCTTACAAGGTTGTACGAACGAGTCCATGGCATCAATTGCTTGGATACGCAGTCCTAATACTTCTTTCTTCCCACACTGCATGGGTAAGTCGAATGGTTAATCTGGTAAGATGGTGCGTCCTTGATATGTTATATGAGGACGTGTAGTCAGACTAGTTGTAGCCAAACACATCACACTGGCTTTTACTGTATATTTCATGCGATTACTTTTGGCATATCGAGATCTAAGCAATCTACAATAGGATGAAAAGACTGGCATCCTTCACATTATTGGCGAACTCAGTTCATAGAAACAAGCAATTCAACCATTCTGTGGGTAAATCAAAAGCGCCACTGGAATATTTTTCAATATCCAATCATACACGCAAAAAGGGGCGACGCCACCATAGGGGCTGGTATGGGCGGCTGCCTCAGGTGGCTGGAAAGTGTGCACCTAGTTTGAGTCGTCCAGGTTGGCCCATGCTAGTTTTGTTCGTCCCAATGCACGAGCAGGCAATGTAAAAAATGAAGAAAAATGTTTCAATTTGGATGGGCCAATAACATAAGTGCAAGGCAGGCCCTATAGCAGGCTCGCGGCCCAAACGAGCGCCTCCCATATCGATCGACAACAGGAAAAATCCCAATTCATTTGCTCCAGCCTCCAGTCTGGTTCGCTCCTAACCTAGCCGCCGCTGGACAGACCGACACATCACTTCCTCGCGCCCTCGTTGGAGGGCGGTCGCCGGGCTTCAAGTGAACAGAAGGACAAGAAGATGAAGATCCAACCCTGGGTGTAGCCTGCGTGGGAGGCAGCGGTGGTAGCACGGGCATGGCATCGAGCTTGCGCAAACGGACAGTCGCAGCTTGCAAGAGTAGCATGCGCAATGAGCAAGTACATCACATCCCTGATTATATCTAATTCAACTCTTCAATTTCTGGCCAATAGTTAAACCTGACGGTGTTGTAAAACTGCTTGTATGTAGGGAATCTATGAGAAAATGGAACCAATTTCTACTTATTTTATAACTCCCCCAATCAATACTGAACTGACTGAATCTGATGTATCTAATCAAGTTTCCAGTGCAAACATACAAGCTCATGTTGTTCTTGAGCCTGAAGTGTCTAATGAACAGACTGCTAATGAAGGATTTGATGCAAACATTTTACATGCTCCTGGTGATGAACATATAGTGTCTAATGAGGGATCTAATGCAAGCATTTTGCAAGCTCATTGAAGGATTTAGTGTCCAATGATGATCTACTATGTTGAGAGAGACAGAGATTTGCAGGCATTGATGACAAGCAAATTATAGTGCATTTTCATAGCTTGAGGGAACATCGAGGCCATCTACCAGAAAGTCCCCGTATCATGACAACATAGCATAAATACTTTTCTAATCTGTCGTTTGAAACTATTGGCATATTTGTGCATGATAGATATATTGATATGCAGTTTGCGCACTGGTTATACGTGCAATTATACTTCGATATTTTCAGCCAGAGAACGAATAATTCAAGCAGGCATAGACCATGCTTGTAGTCCTTGTACACCATGTTGCATTTTGTGTTTTTTGGTGCTTGCATCATTTAGTGTTTATAATCTGAACTACTTTGGATCATTAGCTGGTTTTCAAAGTGCATGTAGCTTCACATTTCTCAAGTTATGTTGATTTCCGGAGTGCAACTGCCTTCGTATTTTTTAAGTTAAATGTTCGCCCCTGGTAACTTGAATTCATGGATCAACCACTGCACACAAATCATGCATGAATGCCAGTACGGATTAAATGAAATGCAGGGACTTACGCTAGCTCGTTGTACAGGCTCACTGCAGCTCTGCTTGCGCTTGGGATGTTCCATGTACAAGTCCATGTTACCACTTGCTTGGATGTGCAGGCCTTGTGCTCCTTGCATCCCCCTCTGCATTTTTGACACGGCGAATGGTTGATCAAATAAGAGGAATCGACCTTGATGTTGTACCGGAGGACAGATACTTACAAGGTTATACGGGTGTGCAGGATGTGTACTAGATCCCGTAGCATCGTCATGCTTCGCTAAAAAATGGATTTGCTTGTTTCAGATGATATCTCCAGAAGAAATAAGAGTTAAAGTCAGAGTTGCATAGGCGTGTAAGCTAAGAGAGCAGTGAAAGGATATCCAAACATCGTCGGAACAGTGCACAAGGGAGTGATATGTGGATACCTAGTTCGGGTCGACGTTTGGGCATGCTCGCCTAGCTAGAGTGCGGGTCACTTCAGAGCCGTTGAGGGTGATGCGCTGGCGTTGGCTGGCCGCGCATGGATGCAGATCTTGAGTGGCAGCGGAGCGCTACGATGCGGTGGACGAGACCGTTGGTGAAGCCCCAACGGCCTCGGGGGGCGGAGGTGCGACGATGTGCTCGGTGAAGTAGCCCCGGTGAGCCGGGAGACGGCGTCGGTGAAGCGCACCTGATGCGGTGGAACTCGATGTCTGTGAGGCACGTCGGTTGCGGCGGCCGACGTTGTCGGTGGACCACCCGGTGTGGTGGACGAGGGCGTAGATGAGGTAGCTCCGGTGCGGTGGTGAAGCGCGACCGTCGTCTTCGTCATTGTCGTCCGGCACAGAGGTGGGGAATGGTGGGGAAAGAGACGAGACGAGGGGCGATTCGAGGGTTAGCGGCGAATTAGGGATTTGAGCAATTTGGGCGCGGAAGGGGACGGTGGAGAAGAGAGATTTTGCAGGGCTGGAATTGGGGCCGCCAGATATTTCAATCCGAAACGTGGAAGCGCGAACTTATATTGTCGTCGTCCTTTTTTGGGGGGAGGGGGGTGGGTGGCTGGGTGCTACGCGTCCGTCCGACACACGCGACCACCCCGACAGGACTATGCTTCGGTGCCTTAAGGCACTTGCCTTTGTGTCCATGACATGTGGGCCCAACAGGTGGCTGGCCCACATGTCAGTGACCCAAAGGCAGTTGCCTTTAAGGCACCGAAGCAGCGTCCACCCCGACACGACCCTGGTCTGCCTGGTGCGCCTACATTTGAGAATGCAAACGAATATTCTTTCATTTGCAAACGAATCTGTATGTATTACCATGCCCGTGTTTTCCTTGCAATAATTAGTCATTCGAAACGAGATACTCCATCCATTCACTTTTGTAAGTCGTTTCAGACAACTTAAAATGAACTATTTTGCACATTGTCTAAAATGTCTTCAAGGTCTTATAGAAGTGAACAGAGGGAGTACTATAAATTAATTAATGAGGAGTTATTTGAAAAAAATCGAAACGGTACCCACGCTAACGTGGATTAGAGTGTGTGTCACATAATTAGTTATTTGAATTAGAGTGTGTGTCACGTAGTTAGTTATTTGAATTAGAGTGTGTGTCACATAGCGATCTCCAATTCTAACGTGGATTTCGCATTTCACTGTATCCACGCTACTTTTTTAATACAAATTCATATGTATATGATGAACACCATGGTAGTGAGAAAACTTTTGGATGGATTCAAACATATGACCTACGAAATAGCACAACAAACTGAGTCAATGTCAACTTTTCGAAACTTAGTATGGCACGAATTCGAAATAATTACCCGTATTCCTGGTCCTCGCTTCAAATCTTACAATGTACACCGAATTGAAACATTGATATTAAGTCTCATACTATGTACATTCAAATGTTGTTTTTAGCCCCCCCACAAACGCTACATACTTCCTGTATCGGTCAATCTTCCTCTCCTAACCACCTTAGGAAGATATCGGTTTCCAACACACATTCATTCTTTCTCTCCATGTTTCGATCTCTAAGTCTCTCAACTACACAACCCATTTTTCCACTCTGTTACCAAATGTGTTTACCTCACACACCCGCCATTGCACCCCATGCCGAGCTCTCTCCCCCCCTCTCCCTCTCACCCTCTCGCGCTAAATACATGCATTGCCTATCTAGCCCCCCAACCTCTCATGTGCACACACGCACGTTGTATATCTAGGTCACTCCCTCGAGACTGTCTCACTCTTTCTTCTGCACGGCGGGCCACACTCGCTCAATCTCGCTCTCTTTATCTGAGTCTCGTTTAACCTCGTTTTCTTTCACACACAAATGATATATCTCCCTGTTCGGTCCTCGATCGACACACTCTATACTCTCTCACGCAGATTATCTATCTAGGTCAGTCCATCCAAGCCGCTGCCACTCTTTCGACCTCATGGTGGGCCACACTCACTCATTCTCTCTCTCTCTCTCTCCGTATGTCTCGATTGACCTCGCTCTTTCTCGGACAAAAATGATATATCACCATGTTTGAGCTCAATTCGACCTATTCACATTGTATACTCTCTCAGGCACATCATCTATCTAGGTCACTCTCTCCAACCCGTCTCACTCTTTCGATCGCACAGCGACCCTATGTGATCGGTTGACCTTGCTTCCTCCCACGCACAAAATATATCTACACGTCTGTGACTGGATCATCTCTCAAGCTCTATCTTACAACCCTCACCCTTGCCAAAAAGCTCAATCGGACAATATCTCTCTAGAGCATATATATTTGTTCAATGAATGTCGGACCACACTCACTTTGTCTCTCTATCTATATGTCTCTCGACTGACCTCGCTTTCTCACACCGTATCTTCCACGCATTGAAGATACTACCTCTCCAACCCTTGCAAAGCCGGAGCTATTTACATTGCGAGGGGCACTCCAACCTTGGATTAATTTGTGTAGGCATTTATTCCGGTCGGTTTAGATTATATTTTCATAGCATTCGGCCCACAACTAGTCCAAACACCGTTGCAACCCAGGCAACTGCCCTAGTTGATTTCCCTCTGGCTCGGTCATCGCTCTCTCGCACATCCTTTCTCACCTTCAACGTCGCACCATGGTATTATTGAAAAAACTATGTTGTTCTCTTTAATTATTATAAATAAGCTACAAAACTACACACCGATAGTCCACTTGGAATGGAACAAATTTCGACCCACAAATTAAAGTGCTACAAACTACACATCGAGGGGCCCACACGTCATGAAACAAATTTGGACCCATATACAAATTAAAAAATAAAGGACGAGGATCGAACATGCGACCGGGCCTTCAAGCCGCACATCAATAGGCAACATACGTAGAATAGCAATGTTTGTTGTACCCCCTTTGTTCACATAATGTTTTTATATTACCATAGCCGAATTAATGGATAACATGTAATATTATTTTTAGTACTATTCACCTTCACTTACTGGTGGGTTCCATGTGTGCTCTCTCTCTCCTCCCCTTCTGCGTTTAGACGCATGGGCAAACAGGAAGAACTCGCGGGCGATGCTGCTGTTGACCATATCTGGACGCGTTCACAAGTCACGGCACCAGTTTCACGTACTAGCAGCACTAGTCAATGTGTACGTGCAATGCATGTTAATTTGGAAGTATATTAAGTGCAAGCGGATATTAACTACTAGGATATTATTTGCGTGTTGTCATGTGATTAGCACTATTTTTGGCATGAAATTAACTGCACGCTAAACATGTTGAGCGCTTGACATTGAAGCAGTCTAGGTCGTTGGATGACAAGGAATACATGTGGCTTGATGACGTTTTATATTTATTTTGATACGGCTCTAGCAGAACATTCAATCGATCAAACCATACATTTCATTCAGTCTGACTCCGACTTTAAACTATACGACGATCGATATAAAATAAATGGAAATGATAAACGTTCGGATTTTAAGCATGGCAATCCGAATGTTTTTCATGGCAAATTTAGATTATGCGGCGGCGGCGGGGGCGTCTCGCGGTGGGAAGCGGCTCCTCTGCCGTGCTCTGTGTGTCGTCGGGCCACTGACCGACAGCGACAGCGGCGTCTTGCGCCGTTGTTGGCGTACTCCTGGACGTTGGCCTAGCTTCAAGGAAGGCCAAAATGTTCTGGACTTCGGAGCGAGTCAACTGGCGGGAGGAGGCGACTGGCGTTGGTGCAAGGAAGCGGTCGACGGCGGCCATCCATGCCGCTGAGGGGGGCACTGGCACCCGCGCGGGGACAGGCGCTGTCAACGGCGCAGCGGAGACATTTGTGTGCACGGGCATCGGCACGGGCACGCACGTCAGTGCACGCACAGGCGCATGCGCTGGCAGGTGCACGGGCACCGGCACGAGCGTGTGCATCAGTGCACGCGCTGGCAGGTGCACGGGCACGTGAAAGTCGGTGGGGACCTCGTGGAACCCCGTGGGATCAAGCTCGGCGACAATGTGCGGCTCCCATCCCATCAATGCCATGGGGATGGGCGCTGGCGCAGTCGGGGCGACGGGAGCTGGAACGGGAGCGGGGACAGGCGCGGCGTCTTCCCGCAAGGCCAGTTCAAGCTCATCCCAAAGCGCCTTATGTTCTTGAGACTCCGGCTGGGTGTCTTCCTCAGGAAACTGGAACACTAAGGGCAGACCATCGTGATGCGGCATGGCATACGTTTAGGTCAGGCTAGTTGGAGGTAGACGACAGGATAATCGGAGAGGAAGAGAGAGGATTGTAGCGATACCGAGTAGTGCGGGGTTGATTTTAAACTGCGGCGCCGGCGACATTAAAAGTGGGAGAAGTTGGGACGACAGTGGGCGGCGGAGCCTGGTCAAAGGGCTCGCCTCCCGGTGAGCCTACACAGCGGTCTGCTCGCACGCCTCCTGTCGACTCACATGCTTGCTCGGACGGCACCTGCCGATGAGAAGTGGGCACTCGTGGCGGCACGTAAATGCCCACGGTTTCAATAGTGAAAGCGTTTGCCTTAACGTGATAGGTCTTTGTTCCAAAATACCTTGGCTCTTCATCTGTGCAAGTTGTCATAAGCAGCTTGTCTCAAATTGAAGAAAAAACTTACGAAGTAATATTTGTGCCATATCACGTGACCATGCTTAGTTTCAAGAATTTATGCTCACTTTTGGATTTTTTGAAATTTAAGATCCAGGATTCGAAACAATATCATAACCTGCATCATGCAATAAATTTTCAAGCCGTACATCTGTCCTGTTGTATTTCTTAAGAAAGGATTTGGTCAAACATTTTGCTTAGTTAGACTTCAGACAAGTTATATATGCAGAGTAAAAGGATAATCCCTCCGTACCAGTGCATTGCCTGATATATTAACTCAAGTACTAGGCACAAACAAACAGGCTCAATTATGTGCTCATCCTGGTGTAGTAGTAGTACTAGGCAATGCAGTTGACGGGTGACCTTGACGAGCGGCGACCGAGGGAATTGAACCGTGCTCGACACATTAGGCAACATTGTCTAGTTACTAAAGCATCCCTCTGTTGTTCACCGGTAGTCATTATGGACCAGGGACATGAGGGGAATTTCCTAGGGATGGAATTCTGGCCGCCAGATATTTCGACTTGAAACGCTGAGGCTCGACTGGTCGGGGTTTCCTAATGTGCGTACCACGCACGCCACCAAAGGACACGGGCCTGGTTTTTTTTAAGATCAACACGAGCCAAGGTCTGGCTGGTACGCCGTTGGGTCCTACCATTCGAGAATACGAAAGGAACCTTTTAAATTGCCGAACGAATCTATGTGTATTACAATACCCGTATTTTCCTTGCAAATACTAATCTGAACGTGGTAATTGATTTATGACGAGTTGTTGAATTAGAGTGAGTTTGTGATATAGTGATCTCAATGTGGATTTCACATTTCATGGTATCCCTAGTAAGTTTTCCAATGCAAATTCAAATTTAAAAGATGAAAAATATGGAGGTGAGAAAATTTTGTATGTATCAAGCATATGACCACACACACACAGAGAGAGAGAGACACACACACATGAACACAACAATCCAATAAGTATAGTGCATCTGTTTTTCCAAACCATGCATGT
The DNA here is from genome assembly GCF_003073215.2 of Triticum urartu. NCBI lineage: Eukaryota > Viridiplantae > Streptophyta > Magnoliopsida > Poales > Poaceae > Triticum > Triticum urartu. The sequence goes on along the minus strand of NC_053022.1, from coordinate 390,607,492 downwards.
ATGACTCGAATTCAAAAATACTCCTTCTATTCCTAAATATTAGTATTTTAGAGAGTTCAACAAGTGACTACATACGGAGCAAAATGAGTGAATCTAGACTCTAAAATATGTCTATATACATCCGTATGTGCCAGTCCATTTGAAGCCTTTAAAAAGACTAATATTTAGGAACGAAGGGAGTAAAATGTAAGACATCCATGGTCCTCAGTTCAATATTTAAAATGAACATGAAACTGAAACATGAATATTAAGTCTAGTACTACAGTACATGCAAATGTTGTGTTTAGGCGGAGCCATGATTGTCGGGGGTCAACCCCTCGACCTTAGATAAAATTGTGGAGCTCTGTTTAGGGTTGTTTAGATTATATTTGTCCCCACCCTCCCAACCACCGATTGGTTGTGCACCCCCACCCCTCCTCCCTGGGAGAATATCATGTGCCCCCATACCTTAGATGCTATATGCCGATACGAGTTGCTTGGAGCTTGTAGATCTGAGATATAGCAACTCACATGATGTGTCTTAATATTTTTGCAGGAAACCTTGATGAGTTTGAGAATTGCACACAATTTGTACAAAAACTACTTAGATGCCCTTTGATCCCATATCCAACGACCTCGAAGCTCGTATCACCGTAGCATCTAAGATGAAGGAGGACATCATATTCTCCTGTATGTAAGAATATCATGTGCTACCACACCTTAGATGCTTTGGTGATACAAGCTCTTCAGAGGCGTTGGATTTGTGACCCAACACCTCCACGGTGGTTCGAATGGTTTTTTGCAGAAAAGCCCCAAAAGAGTTCGGCCAGTGTTTACAAGCACAAAGACTGCTCAGATGCCATTGGATCTCAGATCAAACGACCTCCAAGCTCGTATCACCGTAGCATCCAAGCTGTGATAGCACCTTATGTTTTCTCGCACGGGAGAGTATGAGGTGCTCCCGCACCGTAGATTCTATGGTGATACGAGTTCACTGAGATCTAACGGCCCAGAGTAGGAGGTTTGAATGTTTTTGCAATATACGCCCGATAGAGTTTGGGAAATGCGCAGAAAGTACAAGTACTATGCATGTGCCATCTGATCACTGATCATATGACCTAGATGCTCATATCACCATAGCGGGTAATTAAGCTACGGGGAGCACCTAATATGAGCACCGGGGAGCCGTTGGATCGAAGATGCAGCGGCACACACGAGGCTTGAATGTTTTATTTGCAAAAAAACCTTTGGAGAGTTTGGAAATTGCGCATAATTACAAAGACTACTCCCAAGCCATTGGATCTCACTTCCAACGGTGTAAAAACTCGTATCACCATAGTATCTAAGCTGCGGGGTGGATGTGATATTCTATGCTGCTGTCATTTTTGTTCGTAAACATGCAAAATACGTGTAACTCGTGCCGTTACTTTTCTAACCGCGCAAAGTGTTTGTTCAAGAAAACCATCCTACACTGAAATATCGGAACAACACACGGGGGTCCCACTTGTCATTAATCAAATTTGGACCTAAAACTAACAAATCTGAAAGATGAGATTCGAACTGGCAACCTGGACTACAAAGCGTAAGTCGATAGCCTGAAAAAATGAACGGTTGTTGGCTTTGTCCCATAACTTGATTTTATATAGTACTTGCATTGAGTAGAGTAGAGGTAGTGCCTCATCAACACGTGCATGACCGTTGTCTCACTTACTGGTGGGTCCCAGGTCCGTGATCTCAATCTCTCTTCTCTCCATCGTCTAACCTTTGCATGGGCACACACGAAGAGCGGCGCTAGCTTGCTATGGTGTTATTACAACTAAAAAAAGATTGGAAAATAGAAGAATCACCTAGAACAAGAGACGTTGTGGCTGGTCGAGACGGAGCTAACCACATCTATCCTACGTGCCATGTTTGTATGATGAAGCCGTGTGGCTAGTGGAGTGTTTTCGACCGACTGGCTGGGTCCCGAGGTCGAACCATAGGTACTACGTCTGATACAGTATATTTTTACACGCACATTTTTCCTCCGTGCCGAGACGTGGCACACCCTACCGCGCGGTTTCGGGGTCCTCTCGGGTGGTGCACGCATATATTCTTCCTGACGTGGGATGCCCTACCGCGCGTTTTCTAGGTCCTCCTCGGTCGTAGCACCGAAGCAAGTAAATGAGTCATCAAATCATGAAAGACCACCTTTCCCACCGAGTACATCAGTGAAGCACGGTGGCTAGCTAGTTGGGCTAGTTCGACCGATTAGCTAGGCCGCCGCCACATTTGTTTTTTCACCCCTTTTTTTATCTACTTGCCGGCAGGTAAATTTAAATATCCACCGCGGCGTTGCTCTGGTGTTTGGGTGCGGCAGGATTTTTAATTTTTTGATTGACGGGAGCAGGTGCAGCAGCAATTAGTCATGATGACTCCGCCTGTAAAAACCCACTGCTCCCTGATGTGAGAAGTCGTCGACTGGTGTTTTACCGAGGTGAAAACCAAAAGATTCCCCGCTCCCTCCGCCTTCCCGTAGATTGCATTGCCTTTCAGCCGTTTCGCCCCCTTTGCTTCCTCTCCCCATTGCTTCTACCTGGTGCCATGGCGGCGCAGCAGATCACAGAGTCCGAGGTGAGGCGCCTGACATAGGAGCTCCATGCCAAGGATGCGGAGCTTAGGGCCAAGGACGTGGAGCTCCGTGAGCTCAAGGAGGAGAGGAGTGCCATGCTCCTCCGTTATGTGCGGGAGTTCACGGAGCTTCAAAAGCAGCAGGCGTCCACCACAAAGATGCTCGCAGCGTCGGCGGCGTTGCTGCAGAAAGCGAGAGATACGATAGGCCGTCAGGGGAGCCGACTGGAGCACGAGCGGGCCGATCGTGCCGAGGTCCAGGATCGCCTCAGCCACTTGGTGAACCAAGTTGCCACGCACGTGTTGCGGCTGCGCGATGCCTACCGTCGTGCCAGCGCGACGATGCCAGCCGTCGGGCTAAACCCGTTCGACCACCCGGTCAACTTCAACGAGCTGCAGCTTCCTGACCTGGTCTCCTTCTTCACCTATATCTCCGAGGAGCTGAGCCGTCTCCGCGTGATGGTGGGAGCTGAGCTGGACAAGGAGGGGTTGCGGGCTGCCGTCGCCGTTGCCGGGCGAATCCTTTCAGGGCTCCGTCACCAGAATCCATTCATGCCATTGGACGCCGTCTTTGATGAGCTGGCTCCCGTCGACCGGGAGCGGGCTCTATGGGCGGTTGCACCCTGCATCACCAACGTCGTGCGCCTTGAGAAGCAGAGGGACTTCGGTGGTGTTTAGGCGCCCTCTGCATGGGCATGTCCATGTCTCGGCGCAACATGACCGTTGGATCAAACTCAGACGGTGCAGATCGGTCACTGTAGCACAAAGCGCGTGGGTGTGTGTGGTTGCATTCTCATCTCAATATAGTTGTTTCCTCTTTGTGTATTTTTGTCAACCTACTAGTGTGGACTCATGCACCCTTCATGCACTCTGCCAAACACCCAAAAGTGGGTCGAGAAGGGAACTTTTGCTCCCATCCCGTGCACCCTTCATACACCCTGCCTAACACTATTCGTGCTTCATATGGTTCATGTTTCGTGGAGTACTATAGCACCGTACTCTCCGTGCGCTGTGGACCTAGTTCTGTTAACATTGATCTCACCGTTCATTCTCGACCGGACAGTCGAAAAAGCGGTACTATGTTACATATAGGAGTAGTTGACATGCGCACAACATCATTTGTTATCGTCATATCTTACTACACTAGCATCAAGATTGTGTAGTACTGACGTATGAACCACTGCACATGCCTAGTAGTAGGAGCACTATGTATGTTCAAGTGGATGCCGTGTTTCACACTCCTCCGTCGTAAGAGTGGAAATGCTTGCTGTAATCATTTTTTTCTTCAGAAAAACAGTGGACACGCTCTACCGTGCGGATCCTCCTCCAGCCATGCACTAAATTACTCACTTTCGCCGACGTGTGGGACAGCCAGCACCTGGGCCACCAGCCATGCACTAAATTACTCCGTAGTAGAGTGACGGTAGACTACCCCGATCGAACTACCGCAGTAATGCCCAATGAGCCGTCAAATCACAAAACCCCCTCCTTTCCAGCAGTAAGTTGGACGGACAAAGCAACGATCATTTAACTCTTCTCTCTCAGCTTCCTGTCTTGAAGAAAACCCCCACTCGCTTCGCTTCTCCCTCATCTCGTTCCTCCTTTCACTCTTCTCTCTCTGCTTCCTATCTTGGATGGACGCCGGAGCACCGGCCGACGTGATGTCTATGGCTCTGGCCAAAACCGTCGATGCTCATGGTATGAAGAAGCGCAAGAACCCCGCCGAGACTACCGCAGACAAGCTCAAAGCCATCGCCCTGTCCAAGCCCCCCTCTCCGGGATCCCTCATTAAGCAAGTCCAGGTAATGTCTCTTGTTGACGATCTTTTTCTCGATCTTGATCGTGTTTTTTCATCTAACACGCAGTACTAGTACTGGTAGTACAACTTTCTGGGTGATCTTGCATGTGATTTTAGTGTGCCAAATGACGGTTCTAAATTCCTCTTTTGACCAAAACATGCGAGAGGTTGACACTAATTTCTTATAGATTAATTTCAACTACTCCCTTTGTCCCAAATTTATTGTCTTAGATTTGTCTAGATACGGATGTATCTAATACTAAAATGTGACTTGATACATCCGTATCTAGACAAATCTAAGACAAGAATTTTGGGACGGAGGGAGTACTTTATGAACATCAATGCAACCTTTTAAGAGGGTATATTTGCCTCAGTAACTTGTGTTATGGATATTGCATGTAATCCATCTGCTCTCATGCCTTTGAAGACATGTTCTAGTGTCTTTGTTCACTCATTTCTGTGCGTATATGTAGTCATATATGGAGTATAATATCGAAAATCATCTTATATTTCTGAACGGAGTTAGTAATAAAATATGGTTTCTGTTTGAATTAGAACCAGGTCCGCAGTGGAGATGAAGTTCTCAAAGTCATGTTGTGTGAACTGGAAGACCTGATGATGAGTTCTACTGCTGAACTATCCAGCTGCTGTGTCCTTGTCGCCACGTGTCCTGAACTAGTGTTTTCCTGTAGCATTGTTGTCAGGCGTGTTCTCGAGGCTGTACTTGACCACAACAATTTCCTGGTCGTGCCTTCGATTATGAAGGGTGTGGTTCTTGTAAAGCTTCCCAACAAATTTGATGCGGCCTGTCTTCATCATCATGTTTATGAGTAGAAATACCACTCTGTTAGGTTCTCCAAGGTTGACAAGATGGTGATGGTGCATGTAGACATCTCACACAAAGTCCATGGCCTAGTTAGTTATGCGGGGTTCATCCTGTAGGTCGGTGGCAAGAAATAGTCTACAGAGTTTAGTTAGTGCAAGTTTGCTTGTCTGTAGTAAGTACTATTGTTCAGTACTTGATTTGTGTTTGTGAACCCTGTATCGTTTATTAGTACTGCCGCTTTTGGTGTGTGGTCAGTCCTGAGAACGGTCTATGTTAATGTCTGTCCACTCAATTCAGTCTGTATATTTTGAAGTATCCAGATCATATTTTTTGTGAGGACAGTTTATCAATTATGGTTACACTCCAATATCTGTATGCATTGCAGGGTTTATCACACCCACCAGGATTTCCAGTCCCATGGATGTTCGGTCCATACAATTTGTCACGACCTTTGGACTGTCCTGCTTGTGGGAGTAGGTGGGGCCCCTGCATGCCACGCGTAGTTGGATGATCAATGTTCTGTTTAGTACTTCAACATAGTGATTTCCTGGTAAGGATTCACTCGTGTCACATCAAGTAAATCTTATCGATTTACTGTCTAAATCTTATTGATTTAATGTCATGTTTTCTTTCTTTTCCTGCAATTTTACGATGCAGGTTTTGCCATGTGACATTCATCACAGAATAAACCGTTTGGTTTGCTCTACGATGGCTATTTTTGCAGGTTTCACTTCTTATGTCGTGTCAGTAACGAAGGCACTGTCCATCACTTATATTACTGGAAAAAATTGGATCAGTCTGTTGTCTGAGTAAAAGCTGAATCCCTATGATGAACTGCAGTTTGGTTTAACAAAAACGCCACAATTAGTCCTTCTCGCGTTTAAAAGAAATGAAGAAAAAAACTAGATCACGTTCACGGATCCTAGTCAAGTTAGAAAGCTGATCATAGCAGAGCAGACACGATCGCCGCTGTCTCGCACAGATCGAACACCAGCAGTTGCTCTAGCACTGACAGCGGCAACAACTCAGTCTGATCCAGCTGAGGATTGGGCACCGACCGCGCCAGCGGATCAGTCTGATCTACCGGAGGATCGGGCATCGACACCGGCACCTGCTCCGACACCAGCACCAGCTCTACAAGGAGCACCATCTCCGGCAGGAGCAGCGGCTGTGGCACCTGCACCAACACTTGCACTTGCATCTGCTCCGGCCCGTGCAGTTGCACCGACAACAGATTGGGCTGCAGTTCGCACTTCATATACCAAAGTCCTCACAAAAACCGACATGTCCACCTTCTTTGTAAGCATTGGCCGCCCAAGTGCTTCGTTCTTTTTTCTTTCCATGTTGTTTCACATGATTCACTGTGTTGATCTAACTCTTTGGGTATGTCTTCTTGTTTGCAAACAGAGAATTCCTAGAGCAACGAGTGAGTCATTCAACAATCCGGGCGACCGCGGCCAAGTTTCTCTTACCATGCGCAGCCTTGGTGTGAATGAACCTGCTCAATATACCGTAAGTACAAAGGATGGTCGCATGATGATTGATGCTAAAGGATGGTCAAGGTTCAAATCTAAATCATATCTTGCGGTAGGGGATGATGTCAAAATCGTACTTTCTCGGCAAGGAGAGCTGGTCCAAATCAACTTTGAAATTCTTCAGTAGCAGCACGCAACTGCCGAACTGATCTATCCTCCGAGATATTTTGATGTAATAATCTGGCATGGTGAAACAAGTGTCCTGTGTGTATAAGTAGTACGACAGTATTATTTATCACATGGTATATCGTTGATAGAATTGCAACTCTGATTGCTGGTTAGGAACTGTCGTTCGATTTCATTCCAACAGCTGCTGTGCTTTATTCAATTTTGTGTATTCGCCTTGCGACATCATCTAAAACCAGCGCCATACCGATCGGTTGCAATATGAAAAGTGCTGAGGCAGAACACATGGGCCCCCAAACATGTAGGGTTGGCCTACGGCCCAAAGTCCAGAACCATGAGCCTATCTGAGTATTATATTCTTAGCTGAACCCCCATAAAAAAGCTGAACCTCCATAATGCCTGTGCATTGCAGAGGGAGTATATTTCTCAGCAAGGTGAGCTTGTGATATAATAGATTTGTATATTTCTTTACAGAGGGAGTATCTCTCTGTCAAAAAATATATTTATGTGTAACTAGTTACTCCTGTCTTTCAACTTCCTTTCGCTGATATGTGGGGTAACCGGCAACGGGGTCCATGTGCCATATGCACAAATTAGAGTGCACAACTTCATGGTAGACACACCCCGGTCATAGTGCCGCACTAATGCCCAATGAGCCGTCAAATCACACCCCCCTTTCCAGCTTTAGCAGTAAGCTGGACAGACAAAGCGGCAATATTTCACTGGGCATGAATCCCCTTCTCCCTCGTCTGCTTGTTCAGGGAAAACCCCCTCTCGGCGATTGCATAGGGTTTTCTCATGGAGAAACAGGTACGAATTCTTCATCCATCCCCGATAAATCCAAGTCCCTTGGTCGCAGGTAATCCTAGGATGGCAGCCGCCGCCGTTGATGCATTTTTCTTCCTACCGAATCTAGTGTGTTTCATTTGCAGTGCCCAAAGTGCGAGTACCCTACAGGTTTTTGCGCCCTCGGCGAGACGCCACACTTGTTCCTTCTCATCCTAACTTAGCATTTTGAAACACGCACAGTATGTTCCTAGAATCCTGTTTTCTATCCGGGAGGGTGGCGGTTTTTTGAACATGCTGTGTTCTCATATTATTTTTCCTGCACTGTATTATTTGCTCTGCCAGAACACATGTACTCAAGATGCTCGGCCTTGCCATAACTGAATACACTAGTTTAATGGTTAGAGTGAAGACAAGCCATGGATATAAGTTCTGAGTTGGGTTCATGAACCAAGAAGATCGCTGCTTTTTTATGGCCGAACTTGGATAAACTTTCTCAAGTGTTACGGACTGAAAGTTGGCGCACGAATGTTGATGGAAATAGCAGAACCTGGTCTCATCTTCACTGCGATCTTCCACCCCAACGTTGTTCCAATTTTTCATCCATGTTAGTTTTGTATCTGGTTCTTGCTTGTTGCCTCGATTACTTCTTAATCCACCTATTCTGTCTAACTAATCACAATTTAACTTTAGAAGTAGCAACGAATCTCTCACGAAAATGCTACTTCTAACTAATATTTTCTTATAATTGGTGGCACGTGTAGGTTTTTTCAGAGTTAAGCAGTCTGCTCGTTTGTTACTCTGTAATAACTCGGCTGTTACTAATGGCACTGAAGTTTACTGGATCGACATCCACAAGTTCCTACACTTTATTGATCGTCTTGAGGTCCCTGTGGGGCATTTCAATGGTGGAAGGCCACGTGGGATATGTGTGCCACTGCTGCACTCGTTGAACAGGTCCAATTGTGTCGAGAAACTTATGGTACGAGCTATTTTCTGTTATATATGTTGTTCATAAACTATTGCTTATACACATTTTTACAGCTGTGATCTTCTTGAAACAGGACCTGCGAGTTCTATTATTCCTATACAGATGCCTGACCATGGTCGGGTCAGACTTGCGCTTGGTCACAACATGATGTTTATGTCGACCTACTCAATTCCCCTTGGAGGTGAAAAGATACTTATTCATGGGTGGTCTCAAATAATGAAGGCCCGTCCATCTTGGAGAATAGGACAGAAGATTATGTTCATGCTTTTCCATGGCTCTAAAGTGAATATCCTATTTATTGACCACGTTGCGAGATGAAGCCGCTTTCAGAAGGTTGTGGATGCGCGGGGTGGCGCCTGGGCCTTGTCCTAGGGCTTGGCGGCCTCACCCTTGGTTAACTGTAGGCAAAGTAGCACTGTTCGAGGCGTGCTTTGTACGGTTGAACCTGTATAAGTACTCATACTGCTTTTAGCTTTGGTTGTTAAGTGCCCCTGCTGGTTTCAGTTAAGGTTGTTAAGTACTCCTGCTGCTTTTATAGTCTATCGTGTTTCTTCAGTCCTGTCTTCCTCCAGCCGCCAAAACCAAACCAGCGCCGGCGGGGCCGCCTGCTTCCGCCTCCCACTGTTGGCTGCGCCTCAGCGCACGCATTGCCGCCCCACGGTCTCCTAAATCGTTAACGCCGATGTCCTCCACGTGCTTTGGTGCGCTCGCCGCGGCGCCGCCCTCTCGCGTTGTCAACATGGTCAACAAACAACAGGAATCGGCAGAAGTACGTGGAGAGGATGACAGTAGGGGCCCACCATGTCAGCGTATGGAAAAATAAAATGCTTCCTCCTAGTGTTTTCCTGACATCTGGGACCCACGACATTGTGAGCGTATATAGTCAATAGACAAGAGAACAACACAAGATCGGCTGACACCTGGGACGTAGCTACTCGAGCAGTAATTTTTTTGTTTGGTATTGTTGAGATGGAGCAGGGTTTGAACTGGGCTGTGGCCCGTCTAGCCCAGGCTTATATTTTATGTTCACCATGTGACCAGCCCAGCTATTTTTTCTTTGTGAAAATGAGCCCAGTTTATTTTTTCTGAAGAATACCCAATCCAGGCCTACTTATTTTTCTATGCCCTGATGGGCTGCAACTCTTTCAAGACGCCTGCAAATCTTGAAAGTAATATGAAATGGGTTGTAAATATAAAACAGATGACAAATTGGCAATTACTTTATAATTTCTGAATTTTTTCACATTTTCAGATTCCTATTTCACTGGGCATTAACCTAATTTAAATATATCTTCAAAGTACTTTAAATCTGGCTCGACATTTCCGTATTAAAAATAGTTAGGAACCCACAGAAATATGCAAAATTGGCCCTGGCCAACCAAAAAAACGACTGCAATAAATTGCATAAGAAGTTGCCATGAGCTATATATAAAGTATTAAAAAAAGAGGGAGTGGTCTGACTTGTGGGCCTATTTAGTTGACGCCTATGCAAATTTTTTTAGTTATTATATACGTCAACAAACGATTCTAGCAGACGTAACCGTTGGATGTCAATCCAACGGCCGTCGTGTTTCTTCAATCTCTGATCTTCTTGCTCCAGCCGCCAAAGCAGCGCCGGTGGGACCGCCTACTCCCGCCTCCCGTGGCCGGCTGTGCTGCTGCGCCGGCCTCAGCGCCCCCTACTACTCCCACCGCTGGCCAGGGCATGCCTCTACTCACCCACACCCCCTGTTATTCTGTGGCGATGGCAACCTCACACCGCAGCCGAACCGGTGAACCCTCGTACTCCTCTCCGCGCAGGCTTCCACTGCCGCGTCTTTCCCGGCTCCGCGTCGTCCCCTTCCTAGGCCTCGCCGTCGTCCACCGCCGTGGTGCTCTCGGCGCGGAGTGGTCTATGTGGTCAACGACCGACTTCCATCAGAAGAGTACTGTACGTGGAGAGGCTGACAGCTGGGTCCACGGCAGCCGCAAGGAAGTGCCTCCTTATTACACGGAAAATAATTATTCCTCCACCTGACAGCAGGGACCCACCGGACGGGCCACCAGTATTTCGCCAAAAAACATTTCCCCTTGACTGCTGGGACCCACAGGACAGGCCACCGTATTTCGCGAAAAAACGGTCCCCTCGCTGTCAGCTCGGACCCACCGGAAGTGCCTCCTTATTACGCACAAAAAAATGAATACCCCCTTCTAGCTGGGACCCACCTTGGTGGGAGGCTGACTTGTGGGCCTACTAAGTTGACTGGGACGGAGGCCTTTGTCAACTTTAGTCAATATATGAACAATTCTAGCTCCAGTGACCGTACGATGTCCATCCAACGGCCGTAGTGCTTCTTCAACCTCTAGTCTTCTTACTCCAGCCGCCCAAAGCAGCGCCGGTCGTGCCGCCTGCTCCTGCCGCCCGTGGCCGGCTGTGATGCCACGGAGGCCTCACCGCTCCTACTACTCCCATCGCTGGCCAGGCCATCCCTCTATGCACCCACACCCCCTGTTATTCTGCGGTGACGGCAACCTCACACCGCAGCCGAACGAGTGAACCCTCATACTCCTCTACGTGTGGGCATCCACTGCCGCGTCTTTCCCGGCCCCGCGTCGTCCCCTTCCTAGGCCTCGCCGTCGTCCACCGCCCTGGTGCTCTTGGCGCGACGTGGTCAACATGGTCAAGGAATGGCTTCCATCGGACGTGGACTGTACGTGGAGAGGCTGACAGCTGGGTCCACGGCCGCAGCAAGGAAGTGCCTCCTTATTACGCGCAAAATAATTATTCCTCCACCTGACAGCGGGGACCCACCGGACGGGCCACCGTATTTCGCGAAAAAACATTTCCCCCTGACTGCTGGGACCCACCAGCTACATCTTCGCACGCAAGGAAGTGCGTCCAAAAAAATGATTTGCCCTCCTGACTGTTGGGACCCACCAGCTACATCTTCGCACGCAAGGAAGTGCGTCCGAAAAAACGATTCGCCACCTGACTGCTGGAACCCACCAGCTACATCTTCGCACACAAGGAAGTGTGTCCGGGCAAAAAAAACAAAATGATTCCCCCTGACTGCTGGGACCCAACAGCTACACCTTCGCACGCAAGTAAGTGCGTCCGGGCAAAAAAAACAATTCGCCCCCCAGACTGCTGGGACCCACCAGCTACATCTTCACATGCAAGGAAGTGCTTGACAGTCGGGACCCACTTGGTTGAAGCGTACATAGCGTTGTCATTCTGGTCGCGAACGTGTACGTACATATATACTGGTCGATGTAGAGGCGCACACGTGTCGTAGTAGAGGCACGCACGTAGCATGTACACATACGTACATCGGCCAGGGTGCAAGAAAGAAAATACGGCCACGTACGTACATATGGGAAGGGTCTCGAACGCCTACTCGCGCATACGTACGGCTAGGGCTCGTGTACATGGCTGGGTCGAAATGGAGAAACATCGTCGTCGTCGTGTTCATGGGGAGGCAACAGAATGTGTCGTGTTCATGGGGAGGGAACGGAATGCGTCGTGTTCGTGGGGAGGCAACGGAACGCGTCGTGTTCATCGGGAGGCAACGGAACGCGTGGGAGCCAACCGGCTGGGTCGGAACGGAATGCGTGGTCGTGTTCTTCGGGAGGGCTCGGACGGAACATGCGATGGAAACGAGGCCCGGCGTACCGCAAAATGAAGGAAACGACCTTGTGTTCGACCGACCACGTTCGAAACGGGATCCTGTTCATCGGGAGGGGTCTGGCTACCGCAAAACGGAGGAAACGGACCTCCTACGGTCGAAACGGGGGTCCTGTTGATCGAGAGGGGTGTGGTGTACCGCAAAACGGAGGAAACAGACTTGTGTTGTAGCGCTACGGTCGAAACGGGGGTCGTGTTGATCGGGAGGGGTGTGGCGTACTGCAAAACAGGACTCCACGGGATACTATTCATCTCCACCGTCGACCTCCTCCAGCCTCCACGGGCTACCATCCACCTCCTCCAGCCTCCACGGGCTCCTGTTCATCCAGCCTCCACCGCGCGCTACTCCACCGGCTACTATTAAACCACCCCTCCACGGGCACCCCTCCACCGTCTACTGTTCATCCAGCCCTCCACACCACGGGGTCCTGTTCAACCACCCCTCCATGGGCACCCCTCCACCGTCTACTGTTCATCCAGCCCTCCACACCACGGGGTCCTGTTCATCCAGAGGCAACGCCACCGCTCACTGTTCATCCAAACCCCCCCACAATGCTCACTGTTCATCCAATCGATCGACTTTAGTTAGCAGCAGTAGCCAAGGAATCGCTCGATCGGGTTCAGTTAACAGCCATCGATCGATCGCTCGGGTTCAGTAACGCGTAGCCTGCAGTGCAATCGCTCGGGTTTAGTTAGAGCCCAACACCTCGCACACACGCGCGTATGTGTACGAGAGAAACGCACATCGCTCGGCCCCCGACCTCCCACCGTAACCAGGAACTCCCCGAAAATTTTCCTCCCCCTTGGTTCTACCATGGTTTTTTCCATCATGGACGGCCCAAAGAATGTTATGCAGCTGCGTCTCCGGCCCGCCCAAGATGAAATGCCCATTTTCTATCATGATTTTTTGTCATAGAAGTAGGAGCCCACCACATCTATGATGAAACCGGGTTTTGTCACAATTATCGTCATAGAAGTGTCATATGTATGACAGAACTTTTTTTTCGTTCGGCCCAAAATGTCACGGATGTGTCTTTTTTTGTAGTGATGTATATAGGCATCACGTCCGAGACAAGTAGACCGACTCCTGCCTGCATCTACTACTATTACTCCACTCATCAACCGCTATCCAGCATGCATCTAGAGTATTAAGTTCATGAAAACAGAGTAACGCCTTAAGCAAGATGACCTGATGTAGAGGGACAAACTCATGCAATATGATGAAAACCCCATCTTGTTATCCTCGATGGCAACAATACAATACGTGCCTTGCTGCCCCTACTGTCACTGGGAAAGGACACCGCAAGATTGAACCCAAAGCTAAGCACTTCTCCCATTGCAAGAAAGATTAATCTAGTAGGCCAAAGCAAACTGATAATTCGAAGAGACTTGCAAAGATAACCAATCATACATAAAAGAATTTAGAGAATATTCAAATATTGTTCATAGATAGACTTGATCATAAACCCACAATTCATCGTTCTCAATAAACACACCGCAAAAAGAAGATTACATCGAATAGATCTCCACAAGAGAGGGGGAGAACATTGTATTGAGATCCAAAAAGAGAGAACAAGCCATCTAGCTAATAACTATGGACCCGTAGGTCTGAGGTGAACTACTCACACTTCATCGGAGGGGCTATGGTGATGATGTAGAAGCCCTCCGTGATGGATACCCCCTCCGACGGAGCTCCGGAACAGGCCCCAAGATGGGATCTCGTGGATACATAAAGTTGCGGCAGTGGAATTAGGGTTTTGGCTCCGTATATGATCGTTTGGGGGTACGTAGGTATATATAGGAGGAAGGAATACGTCGGTGGAGCAACAGGGGGCCCACGAGGGTGGAGGGCGCACCTGGGGGGGGGGGGGTAGGCACGCCCCCTACCTCGTGGCCTCCTCCTTTGTGTCTTGACGTAGGGTCCAAGTCTCCTGGATCATGTTCGGTGAGAAAATCACGTTCCCGAAGGTTTCATTCCGTTTGGACTCCGTTTGATATTCCTTTTCTTCGAAACCCTAAAATAGGCAAAAAAACAGCAATTCTGGGCTGGGCCTCCGGTTAATAGGTTAGTCCCAAAAATAATATAAAAGTGGATAATAAAGCCCAATAATGTCCAAAACAGTAGATAATATAGCATGGAGCAATCAAAAATTATAGATACATTGGAGACGTATCAAAACCCATGCATTTTCCTCCTAAACCATCCAAGAAAAAGGATGATGAGGATTTTGAGCGCTTTGCTGAAATGATTAGACCTATCTTTTTGCGTATGCGTTTGACTGATATGCTTAAAATGAATCCTTATGCTAAGTATATGAAAGATATTGTTACAAATAAAAGAAAGATACTGGAAGCTGAAATTTCTACCATGCTTGCTAATTATACTTTTAAGGGTGGAATACCAGAGAAATTGGGAGATCCAGGAGTACCAACTATACCATGCTCCATTAAAATAAACTATGTTAAAACTGCTTTATGTGATCTTGGAGCCGGTGTTAGTGTTATGCCTCTCTATATCGTAGACTTGATTTGAATAAGTTGACACCTACTAAAATATCTTTGCAAATGGCCGATAAATCAACTGCTATACCTGTCATTATTTGTGAGGATGTGCCTATTGTGGTTGCAAATGTTAGTATTTTAATGGACTTTGTTATTCTTGATATTCCTGAGGACGATAGTATGTCGATTATCCTTGGTAGACCCTTTTTGAATACTGCAGGGGCTGTTATTGATTGCAACAAAGGCAATGTAACTTTTCATGTTAATGGTAATGAGCAAACGGTACACTTTCTGAGGAAACAACCTCAAGTCCAGAATATCAATTCTATTGGAAAAATTCCAACAATTACTATTGGAGGTTTTGAATTTCCTCTTCCTACTGTCAAGAAGAAATATGATATTCTTATTGTTGGGGACATGCATATCCCCGGTGAGGCAACTTAGTGTTATTGGAAAATTCTCCGGTTTCATGCGATTTGGAAAGAGTTTGTTAAGACTTGATCAACCTTATTAGTGGATTCCTTTGATGAGCATGAGATGGATGAAGTTAGAAAGCACAACTCTCTGTACCCTGTTTTTACTTTCTGTTATTTAGATTAAATAAGGCAAAAATAGTATTTTCTGTCTATTTTATGAATTATCCTTGCAATAAAAAATACCCCGAAAATAAAAGTTATCCAAATGCCTTGAAAATTTTAGATGATTTTTTGTAGAATATTTAAGAATATTTGGCACTGAGAACACACCTGGGGGCCACACCACCTGGCCACGAGGTTCCAGGGCGCGCCCCTGCCTCCTGGACCCCACGTGGGTCCCCTCCACTTATTCTTGCAGCCACACACTTCGTCTTCCTCTAGAACCAATCATCCACTAGCTCAAACCCGTGTTCTAGCTCATTTTGCTGCCATTTTTGATCTACTTTTTCAAAGCTCCATTCACAAAACTGCTTTGGGGGATTGTTCTTCGTTTTGTGACTCCTCCAATGGTCCAATTAGTTTTTGTTCTAGTGCTTTACTTATTGCAATTTTTTCCTGCTTGGGTGACCCTGTTCTTGAGCTTGCATGTCAAATTTATGTGGTCAAAAGTAGTTTTAATGCATGATATGGCCTCTAGGCACTTGTAGGAGTAGTTGCTATCAATCTTTTTGAGTATGGTTCACTTTTATTTTGAGTCACTAAAAATTTCAGAAATTTTTGAAAGAAAGAAAATGATGAAAAGATTGTTGAGGGGCTCTTCGAGCCAAAGCTCGAATGATAAGCAAAGTGAAGAGAATAAGAAGCCCAAATATAATCTCCCTCGCACTGCGGAGGTTCGGCCGTGCGAATGGCCTTGTGATGAGTTCTTGAGAGCAGCCGGGATTTATGAAGACTTTTATTATTTGGCTGAGAATCCAGGCCTCAACGACTTCCTCCGCGACCAGTATCTCTTCCTCACTAATATTTTCGTGCAAATTTTTTTACTTTCATGCTAAGAAATCACCACCTTCAGTGGAATCTCATTTATATGATGAGGTTAAGGAGATGTCACTTTATGATTTTTGTCGGGTCTGTAAGATACCCTTTGAGGGTAGTGTTGGTGTCAAAACTGGCGGATCTTGGGTAGGGGGTCCCGCACTGTGCGTTTAAGGCGGATGGTACCAGGAGGCGGGGGACACAATGTTTACCCAGGTTCGGGCCCTCTTGATGGAGGTAATACCCTACTTCCTCCTTGATTAATCTTGATGATATGAGTATTACAAGAGTTTATCTACCACGAGATCATTGAGGCTAAACCCTAGAAGCTAGCCTATGATTATGATTGTTGTTGTCCTACGGACTAAACCCTCTGGTTTATATAGACACCGGAGGGGGCTAGGGTTACACAGAGTCGATTAAAAGGGAGGAGATCTACATATCCTAATTGCCAAGCTTGCCTTCCATGCAAAGGAGAGTCCCACCCGGACACGGAACAAAGTCTTCAATCTTGTATCTTCATAGTCCAACAGCCCGGCCAAAGTATATAGTCCGGCTGTCCGAGGACCCCCTAATCCAGGACTCCCTCAGTAGCCCCTGAACCAGGCTTCAATGACGATGAGTCCAGCACGCAGATTGTCTTCGGCATTGCAAGGCGGGTTCCTTCTCTGAATACTCCATAGAAGATTTTGAACACAAGGATCGTGTCCGGCTCTGGAAAACAAATTCCACATACCACCGTAGAGAGTATATTATTCCACAAATCTAATCTGCTGACAACTCTTCATAACATGACATCCTGACGTGGCCCGGTCATTACGAACCTTTTCTCCCTGCCCGCCACTGCACATGTTGCGAGGCGGTTTTATTGGCACATCCTGTCGAAGCAGAGATCATGTTCCCCTTATCACGGGATTCTCATCAATACGGGTGTGGGTAACCCAATCGTGCCTGCTGGAATGACTCCTCAATTTTAGGAAAGTTCCGAATGACCACGCGGAGGACGCTTGATATTCATCCTCTTTATAAAGGGGACAAGGCCTGTCCTTTTCTTCTCGCGCTCGATCCTTCCCTTCCCCCACCTCGAATTCCAACACCCGAGGCTTAGGCTAAGCGCTTCAGACCTTCAATCATGTCCGGATCCAACCTTCAAGGCCGGTGGATGGCCTCTTCTGTCACAGAGGAGGATGTCGGTGTTCTGGGAACGGGGGTCCCCAGACTTGCCTGCCTGCGGCCTGCGGCGTGGCTCAAAGGGGGCCCAGCACGGCCCATCTTCATCAACACAAACCCAAGACCCTCACGACGGGCCAAGCCTCGCGGGGCAGACGACACGGAGCTTCCTCAGGCACGGCCTCATCAGGCTGGCTCGCGAGGAGGCGGAGAGATCAAGGCGGGGTACCTCACGAGGTGCTCGTGACGCAAGCCATGACGACCAAGGGCGCCAGGCGGGCGCCAACCTGTGCAGTGTCCTCCTTTCCTCTTTGGTGCAAAGGGAGCAAGCGCAGGTGAGAGCATCAAGCAAAGGCACCCGTTTCGGTGCAACGAGACCAAGACCAGTCCAACGGCAGGAAGGAAGTCATTGTGGAGCCCAAGCCAGCGTCACCACCAGAGTCTTTGGCAGGCGAGGACCAACTTTAGTCAGGATAAGTGTACCAGATGTTCCCCTTCAAAACGGTCAATTGTTGGTGCCCTTCCCGCTCAATATTTGGGGAAGAGGCCCAGGGCTTTTGCCTATAAATAGGACTAGCCACCCATAAGGTAGAAGGATCGAGAATCGGCCAACCCAGCATCGAGGTCAGATCGCAATCGAGAAGAGAGAGAGAAGGGTGACTGAACTCCTCCTAGCAGTTCATCCCCCCAGCAAAGAAGAGACCCTCGCGAGGCTGTTCTTCCTTGTATTACTCATCATCATCAGCCCAAGAGGCAATCCACCAAACCACACACTGGAGTAGGGTATTACACCACAACGGTGGCCCGAACCAGTATAAACCCTGTGTCTCTTGTGCTGTTCTTTCCATAGCTTAGATCTTAGCGAGGCGGAGGGGTGCAGGTAGGTAGAAGGCGAAATTTCCGCGCGCACCCCAGTGTTCGAACCTCAAGGGTCTGCCGGAATCCGAAATCCGACATTTGGCGTGCCAGGTAGGGGTGCGCCGGAATTCGTCTTCCACCACCCCGTTCTCCTCCGACCATCGCGTCCATGTCTGACGCTCGTCGGGCCCGCGCCGAGCGCCGGGCCGCTCTCGCTTCCCGCGTCGCCCAGACAGCTCCTGTCGGCGGGCGTCCTCACCGTTCCCCGTCACCTGCCGTCAATGCCGCCACCGGCCCGGCGGGGGACGAGCGGAAAGCGTCGTCTCAGCATCCGTCCGTGCGGCAAGACGGCCACACCGCTACTCCCTCGCTCACCCTAGCTGGTTCTTCATCCCGCGCACTCCGCACGCCCATGGAGGCTCGAGCTACGCTCATCGTGGCAAACGAGCTCCTGCGCTACCGTCCCGTCGACGACGTCTACCAAGAATGGCTCGACCACGTCGCCGAGCTCGTCCGCGCTGCAGGGGGCTCTCCTGCGCCGTCCGTTCCGCTGCACCGCACCCCGCCCCGCGCGATCGACGAAGCTCCGGCGGCGCCCCGGCCGCCTCCTCCTCAAGAAGGCGCCATGGCTCCAAGGCGCGTGGCCCCTGGGCGGAACCCGCTCCGTCAGGTGCCAGCGCGGCAAGAGCAGAGCTGCCAAGAAGTCCCTCGCCCGCAAGAAGCTTCCCGGGCGCTCCCTGCTCCAGCACGTCGCGACCATGCTCCTGCTCCCGCACGTCAAGACCCCGCGCTGCTCCCGGCTGCAGCGTGTGGGGACATGCAAGACCAAGCTCTCCGTCACCCAAGGCCTCCCGTGGCCACAGCAGGCTGCCACGCCTTCACAACCGAGCTACACAGCGTCTCGTGGCCCGGCAAGTTCAAGCCAGACCTGCCTCCTCGTTACGACGGCATGGCCGACCCTGCGGAGTTCCTCCAGCTCTATGAGCTGGGCATCAAAGTTGCCAACAGAGACGAAAAGGTCATGGCGAACTGGTTTCCCATGGCGCTCAAGGACGGGGCCCGCACCTGGCTCCAGGCACGATCTCCTCCTGGGACGAGATGCGCATCCGCTTCATCGCCAACTTCTAAGGTACTCGCGACCGGCCGCCCGCCGTGAGCGACATGCGCCGCATCAAGCAACAACCCGGAGAGACCCTGCAGAAGTACATCCAGCGCTTCAACAACGCACGCCTCAAGATTCCCAAGGTGACTGAGGAGGCCATCATCTCAGCCTTCTCCGACGGCGTGCGCGATGTCAAGATGAAGGAGGAACTGGCGATGCATGAAGACCTGTGCACTTCCTTGGAGTTGTTCAACTTGGCAACCAAGTGTGCCAGGGCTGAGGAAGGGCGTCTCTCCCTCCTCGAGCTGCCTGCCGCAGACCCAGAAGAGAAGAAGCCCAAGGCCAAGGATGTGAAGCGCAAGGGGGCTACCATGCTCGCGGCAGAACCAGACACCAAGCGGGGCAGAGATCAGCCCGAACCTCCCAAGGGCAGTCGATACTGTGTGTACCATGACCTCCACACCCACAACACCAACGAGTGTCAAGAGATCCGAGCCGTACGAGAAGGAAGGATCGGCCGTCGCCCCGACCGTGGTGACCGGGGCTACGGTCGAGGAGGAGTAAGGAACGCAGGACGCTGGGAAGACCGCTGCCCACGCTAGGGGTGGCACGATCGACCTCGTGAGGATCGCTGGCAAGACCCGCCTCGCGAGGGAGACTGGAGGGATCAGCCTCGCGAGGATCGCCCGCAAGGCAACACAGGCCTCCCTCCGCTGCCACTGCAGCCAAGGAGAAATGAGGACCGCCATCAGGATGAGGGGGCTGGGGGCTTCCAGGAGCTGCGCGCGGTCGCCTGCATCCTGGGCGGGGCTCAAGCCCTAGCCTCTCAACGCATCTTCAAGCAGTTCGCCCGCGAAGTGAATGCAGTCCTCCCCAAGCTGGAAGCCACGCGCCCTCTCAGGTGGTCGGCGTGCGCCATCATGTTCAGCTCAGCAGATCAGCTCAAGTGCGGGGCCACGGCCGGAGTCCTCCCGATGCTTCGTTCCCCAATCATCAGCAACATGGTGGTCACCAGGACCCTCATCGATGGCGGGGCAGGGCTCAACGTCCTGGCCGTGGAAACATTCAACAATCTCCAAGTGCCCTACACCTAGCTTCAGCCAGCCAAGCCTTTCCCCGGAGTCACCGACGGCTCCACGGTCCTGATTGGGCAGGTCTGCCTCCCTGTCACCTTCGGGGCACGCGACAACTAACGCACCGAGCTCATCGACTTCGACGTCGCTCACATTCGCCTGCCGTACAACGCCATCCTTGGGTACCCGGCGCTGGCCAAGTTCATGGCCGTGACTGACCACGGCTACAACGTCCTCAAGATGCCAGGAAGTGGCGGAGTCATCACGGTGCCCTATGAAGAGAAGGACGCAGTGTGTTCCCTGGAACGAGCCTTTCAGGCCGCATCACTGGAAGAGCCGGATCGCGGAAGCATGAGGCTTCCTGAGACCGCCCCCAAGAAGAAGAAGACATCGTCCGGCCCGGCCCCTCAGGAGGCAGGCCCCTCAGGGCCCGCGCCTGCCCAGGGGGAACCTCCTTCCATCGCATAGGAAAGCGCGCCCGGCGCCCTCCTCAGGCAGGGCTCGGGGGCTCTCCCCTGGAGGGCCACCGACCTGGCTAAGGTCACGAGGGAGGCGCTTGGGCACCACATGTAGGCGTGTTTCGAAGCACGTTTCCCTCAAGAAGGAGTAAGGCAAGGAGGGCCAGACCCTGAGGAGTTCGTCAGCAAGGCCATTCAGGAGCTACAGGGGTCAAGAGTCATGAGAGGCGGCCGCCGCCTACTAGCTGTGGCTCCCCATCCAGGCGAGGATGGTGGGCTGCGCGTCTGCATCGACATACCAGGGCTCAATCGAGTCACCTCTCTGGAGTGCCTCTGGCCCTCGCGAGTGGGGCGCTGCGAAGGTTCACCCCACAGCTACATTCGCATGCCTTACGGCTTGCCGAACACGGTTGCCACGTACCAGCGCCTCATGAGGGGCATCATGGAGGCTCAAGAGGCCAGGCGTTCCGCAGCCCTGGCGGAGATGGAGATGGTCCGCGAGGAGCCACCAGCGCCTCCAGAGCCTCTCGAGGCCCCTGGGCCTAGGGGCTCGTGAGGATCGGCTTCCGCAGCCCACCGAGTCAGCTACACCAACACTCCTTCATCCTCAACATCATCAGGTGACATCTTTCAAGTTTCATTTCCAGCTGGGAGCGCCCCCCAGGGCTGCATTATTCCCAGGCCGCATGGGTCCGTCCCTGCGGCATGCATCCTTTTTATTTCATGTTGTTAGCTTACCTTGTTGGGGGTGCCCCATGGGCTGCATCATCCCCAAGTCACTCGGGCCAGACCCAGCGGCATGTATCCCTTTTGCGTTTATTTCCGGCTATGCGTTCGACCCAACATGCTTGATTATTTGATGCCTGTCCACGGCACCTCTTATTCTCCATGCCGACCACTTGCACGTTAAAGGGGGGGGTACCTGAGCATCGCGACTCAGGGCTCTTACTGGCTCTCCAGCCCTCACCCTCTGGCCTTGTCCACGGCATCGCGACCTGGCATAACAGCGACGGCTGAGACCAGCTCGAGGGCCAGGACCCGAGGATGTAGAGTGCCGGCATCTAACCAAGTTTGCAGGGACACATCACAAGATAAGGCCCAGTGCCAGGCGCAACCCGCCTAGAGGTAGGGCCCCATGAGTCCCGCACTGGCTCACGGGTGCCTAGATACACCTCGCCAGGCCCTACCGTGCCAACCACGTGTCAGGGCGGGGCTGTACACGCCCCGGGGGCTCCTCCCGGAGGGGAGCCCCCTCCCACGTACCAGTGGAAGCACCATGCTCCGCGCTGGCTGATGAGACTGCCGAGGAGCGGCTATGCCCGTACACATATGGAAGCACTATGCTCCGCGCTGGTGATAAACAACTGAGGGCGGCCCCCGGGCCGCATCAACCTCAGGGAGCCCAGAGCTCAGTGTCTAGCCTCATCGTAATGCCTCCCCTCGGGAGTGCCGCGCGAGGGGGCTGGGCACGGGGGCTGCGCCTGGGTCACGCCCAGACGCACGCCACCCAGCCAGGCCCCCTCGGGCCTGGTTCGTCGCGCGTCTCTCCCCGAGCGGAGCCAAGGTACGAAGGCCGTTTGAGCATCAAGGGGGACTCCTGAGCATCGCGACTCAGGAGCCTAACTAGTCACGTAGCCCCTCACCCCTTAGTTCCGAAAGGCTAACGGCGGTTGAGGTATGCGCGCGGCCGGGCTCTGTACACGTAGAACGGTAGATCCACCCACATCACACCTCCCTACTTGCTGTTCGTGCGCCAAGGGGGACTCCTGAGCATCGCGACTCAGGAGCCTAACTTGTCACGTAGCCCCTCACTCCTTGGTCTCGTCCTGGTTTCCGGTCGGGGCTAATGGCGGCTGAGGTATGCGCGGGGCCGGGCTCTGCCGGCGTAGAACATAAGCAAGTAGGAAGGAAAAGCGTAAATTTCAAGGAATTCAAAAGCAAATATTACAGTCCACCTTGTTATCTCAATGCCAAACGCAAGTTTAAACGCCTCCCCGAGACATGATACATGTGCAGGAATGAAAGGCAGGACAGGAGCCACGACGGAGTCACTAGTCGGCGGTGGAGCAGCGCGGAGTGGGTTCGCCTCATGGAGCAGAAGGGTCGGCAGCGCCTTGCTTCGGCTTGGTGCTGAAGGCCCGGAACTTCCCCAGTAGAGCCTCTGCGCGACCATTCACGGCCTCGGCAGCGGCAGCGGCACGCTCGCCGCTTACTGGCTCCAACAGGCTGTCGAGGTCGACGCCGGGATCGCGAAGGTAGATGTGGGTGAGGACCCGCGTCAGCGCAGCAGAAGACAGGACACGCGCCTCGGCCTCGGCCGTGGGGCCAAGGCCAAGGGCGACATCTTCAAGAGCACGAACCAGGAAGGGAAGCAGCTTGGCGGGGCCATCCTCGGCGCCAGGCAGCGGGCTCTCCAGGCCGCTGTCGTAAAGCATCCTCAGCGAGGAGCGAGCCTTCGCCTCCATCTCCGCGAAGGCCACGCGATGTTCGGCAAGAACCTGGGCCTTGTCGTCCAGCTCGACCTTCCTCGCCCCCAGCTCCTACTCCAGCGTGCCTAGGCGGTCGCGGCGCTTCCTGAGCTTGGCCTCCCGGCCCTCGACGGCCGCCTCGCGAGCCTTCACACCTTCTTCCTGCTCTTGGCGAAGGCGGACCTCTTTTGCGAGCTGGTCCCGCAAGCCTTGCAGCTCGTCCTCCAGCGCCTTGCAGCGACCACGGACGTCGACCACCTCCCCCAGGGCTGCGTCATGAGCAGCCTTCGCCTCAAGGACGGCCTGCCTCTCCTCATCGCAAGCCGTCGAGGCCTGGACCAGCGCCGCCCGAATCGAAGCATCGGAGCGAATCCATCCTGAAGCCAGCTCCAAGCGCCCGGCCACCAAGCGAGGGTCGGCACCAAGAAGATCCTGCCGCAGCTGGTCCAGCTCAGCAGCAGCACGCTCCAGAACGGCAGGAGGAGTCGGAGAGACAGCAGTCGGTGGAGTAGGAGGAGAAGGCGGCAGCGCGACCACAGCATCGTGAGGTGAAGCCTGCTGCGCCCCAACGGCTGTAGTGGTGGCAGCAGGCAAAGGCACCCCGGGAGTCACTTGGACCATGGGGGCTGAGCTCGCCCCAGCCGGCTCAGCCAGGCCTCACGAGGACGACCAGGCAGGAGAAGCCCACGCGTCGCGGTCACCTTCCTTCGTGGGCAGAGGCACTGCCACGGATGGAGCCTCAGGAGCTCCCTTCGGCTTCTTTGCTACGGGCGCCAGCCTATCCAAGAGATGCGGACGTCAAGCCTCAGAAGCAGAACAAGAAATAAAGACAAGAATCAAGCGCTTACGGGTCGTCGCCAGTAAGCTCAAGTGGCCTCCGGCCAAATTTGAAGCCTGAAAGCCATCTGGAAGGGTCAACCTCGGGAAGCTTGGAAGCGGAAGGCGCGTTTGTGGTCCGCCTCGGGGCCGGGGCAGACCCGCGGGAGATCAGCCCGGTCCTGTCCTTCTTCGAGATCAGGGGCAAGCTCCCGCCGTCCTGCTCGTCATCATCCTCGTCGTCATCGCTCAGAGAGAGGCGGAGAACGCGGGACCTGCGCCGGGGGAGGGGAGCCCTCGACTCTCCGTCAGTCGCCTCGGAGTCAGGTCCTTTTTCCCGCTCCCCTCCTTCCTGCTCTTCGCTGGAGTCGTCGGAGGACACGTCCACCGATTCCCCAGGAGTCTCCATGGGCATGGGCCCGTCCCCGTTGAAAACAGGCATGGACTCCACTACCTGCTCCCAGTCGTCGCAGAGGAACAAGGGCGTAGGAGCGCCCTCCAACCTCGCCACATCGCCCCCGACCAGAGATTGGAGGACCGCAGCCAGATCTTCGTCAGCCAAGGCCGCGGGGCTCGAATGGGGCCTCCACATCGGAAGTGAGTACTGCTGAAGCGGAGCTAGCTGGTGCTCCAGGAATTCCCTCAGCAGCGACGCGCCGGTCAGCTTCGCCGCCGCCATGTTGGCCGGCCTCAGATCCGCGTCCATCT
This sequence comes from Triticum urartu, assembly GCF_003073215.2. Classification (NCBI taxonomy): domain Eukaryota; kingdom Viridiplantae; phylum Streptophyta; class Magnoliopsida; order Poales; family Poaceae; genus Triticum; species Triticum urartu. The sequence continues at coordinate 390,582,571 of NC_053022.1, read as the reverse complement.
TCTCCAACACCAGCTTCGTGCGGGGGTCCACGAGCTCCGCTCAACCCCAATCGCTGGAGCTCGTGGGTTGCTTCATGGGCAAGATCAGCCGAGGGTGGATGCGCCCAGCATCAGCAAAGACCCACTTGCTCCTGAAGCCCTCAATCCTTTTCCCAGGGTTTGAAATGGCAATGGCGCCACCGTACACGATGAAGCTTGCGCACGCGGAAGCAGGACCGCGAGAGGTCCGGAGGTAGAAGTAGTGGCGCAGCAAGGCCACTGAGGGCTGCACCCCTACGTGAGCCTCGCAGTAATAGGCGAAGATTGCCAGGAGAAGGACGGAGTTGGGGTGGAGATGCAGAGCATGTAGCTTATAATGGCAGAGGACAGAGAAGAAGAACTCGGAGAAGGAAGGTACCAGGCCAGCAGTAATGGCGCTTACAAAGAACGGATAGAAGGTGCTCCCTTGGCCCTCAGGGGTGGCGGAGCCAGCCTTGAACACCTTCGCCCCATCGATGCCCTGCGCCGCCGCCATCCGGCGCAACCGGGCGAGGCTCGCCTCCGACACGTTCGGCGAGTCCAGGGCAGACGAGTACCAAGCTCAGGCCGGGGACTGACGAGGCGCCATGGCTTCCTAGGTCACGCGGTCGGAGTAGATCTAGAAATTTTGGAGGAAGGAAGGAGAGGCGCAAGAAAGGGGATCTGAGCAGCAATCGGAGAAAGCAAAAAGCAAAGCCTAGGTAGATGCCGCTCCTTTATCAACTCACGCGGTTGTGGAGACGCCCACGTCCAGTCAACCGCCACGCGGCGCCCAAGGCCGCAGGCTGTTAGGGCCCGCGGCGCTTCGCTCTTGCCCTTTTGCCTCCCTTCACGGCCAAGTCCGGGCGCGCCTTGGGCCCGGGGGCTACTATCGGCGTTCTGGGAACGGGGGTCCCCAGACTTGCCTGCCTGCGGCCTGCGGCGTGGCTCAAAGGGGGCCCAGCACGGCCCATCTTCATCAACACAAACCCAAGACCCTCGCGACGGGCCAAGCCTCGCGGGGCGGACGACACGGAGCTTCCTCAAGCACGGCCTCATCAGGCTGGCTCGCGAGGAGGAAGAGAGATCAAGGCGGGGTACCTCACGAGGTGCCCATGACGCAAGCCATGACGACCAAGGGCGCCAGGCGGGCGCCAGCCCGTGTAGTGTCCTCCTTTCCTCTTTGGTGCAAAGGGAGCAAGCGCAGGCGAGAGCATCAAGCAAAGGCACCTGTTTTAGTGCAACGAGACCAAGACCAGTCCAACGACAGGAAGGAAGTCATTGTGGAGCCCAAGCCAGCGTCACCACCAGAGTCTTTGGCAGGCGAGGACCAACTTTAGTCAGGATAAGTGTACCAGATGTTCCCCTTCAAAACGGCCAATTGTTGGCGCCCTTCCCGCTCAATATTTGGGGAAGAGGCCCAGGGCCTTTGCCTATAAATAGGACTAGCCACCCACAGGGTAGAAGGATCGAGAATCGGCCAACCCAGCATCGAGGTTGGATCACAATCGAGAAGAGAGAGAGAGAGAAGGGTGACTGAACTCCTGCTAGCAGTTCATCCCCCAGCCAAGAACATACCCTCGCGAGGCTGTTCTTCCTTGTATTACTCATCATCATCAGCCCAAGAGGCAATCCACCACACCACACACTGGAGTAGGGTATTACACCACAACGGTGGCCCGAACCAGTATAAACCGTATGTCTCTTGTGCTGTTGTTTCCATAGCTTAGATCTTAGCGAGGCGGAGGGGTGCAGGTAGGTAGAAGGCGAAATCTCCGCGCGCACCCTAGTGTTCGAACCTCAAGGGTCTGCCGGAACCTGAAATCCGACAGAGGACATCAAGAAGCTAAGAGAAGCCAGGTATCTGACCGCCGAAATTTTGCATAGGCTGCCTGCTTAAGGGCAGGTCATCCCCGCTCCCGAACCCAACGAGAGTGTCGTATTTGTTTCCGACTTCCTCCGAGGGCTAGGCTTTAGTCTTGATCCCTTTGTAAGAGGGCTCATGTTCTATTATGGGCTCGACTTCCACGATCTAGCTCCAGAGTCCATCCTTCACATCTTGTCGTTTATCGTCGTGTGTGAGGCCTTCCTCCGCATCACCCCACACTTCGGATTATGGCTCAAGACTTTCAATGTGAAGCCAAAATGATTGATGGGCGACACGCAGAATGCGGAGGTGCCATAATAAGTAAAGGCGTTGATGCTCCATGGCCAAAGGGTTCCTTCCCGGAGATGTCCGACTTATGGCAGCGGGAGTGGTTTTACATCACAACTCCCCGAAGTACTAAGTGGGTAGCTGCCCCCGCCTTCCGTTCGGGCCTCCCGCCAAAACTGGCGTCATGGGTCAACAAGGGGCTGGACTGGGGGCCAGTTAATGACGTGCCGACATTGCAGAGTCGCATCTGAGATCTCCTCAAGAGAGATGTCGACCTTGTCAAGGTAATGCAAGCCATGCTAGTTCGTCGGGTCCTGCCATGCCAACATCGACCTCTCCGTATGTGTGAGTTCAACTCAGAAGGACCGCAAACTATTTAGCAATTCTTTGGTGTGACGCTCGAAGGGATGTATGGATTGTTCTTCGGATCACGAATAAAGTGTCCGGACACCACCGAGGATGCGGGTCTAAACTGCAATCGTCCAGATACCCACGTAAGTAATTCTGCGGTCGAACACACTATCTTTTCATTTGTCATAACATCATTCTGAAAAATTGCTCTTGGCCAGGACTGTATAAGAAAGGCGAAGATGATCAGGTGTTCAGCCCCCCTTCCCGAAGGCTCACCGGATCCTGTACTAGCCAAGATGCTTGAGCACGCACCTTATCAAGTGCCATCAGGGGAAGATAAAGGGAGGAATAAAAAGCCGAAAGTGGGCCTCATGCATTACTCATCCAAACCGGGGGAATTAGTGTCTCCGCGAAGGAGGATAATCGGGGAGAAGAATCTGAAATTCCCTCTCCCCAAGGAAGGAAAAGGACCGCCTCTGAAGACTTGGAAACAAGGGTTTCCAAACGAGGGAATAAACCTTCACCAGGGGGCCCTGCCCCGGAGGGCATCCTTACCGCACAGTGCCTACAAGGGGATCAGCTCTCCACCGAGTTGTAAGTGAACAAGAGTACTTTTGGTAAATACATCCTGCTTTATCTCCGAGGACAATAACCGAGACATATGTCTCGCAGTCCGGATCGTAGCCCTTCTCGACAGAGTTCGTCTTCGGGGGATCTTCTTACGGAGATGATGGAGAGCGAAACGCCTCCCCCTGTCTCCCCGCCTCCTGGGGCGGACGACCCCGAGGTGTCATCACGGAGGATTTCTCCTGATCCGCCAAGGCCAGAAGGTAACCCTTCGGCCACCCGGAGTCCGAAGTATTCGGCTCCTAAGGTCAGCAACAGAAAGAGTCTGGGATTGTCCGGTGCACAACCGGACGTACCGATGGGTCTTTTGGAGCAAGCGGCTATCTCAGAGGAGCATCATACTTTAATGGGTACGGTGGTTGAGAGGATCTCATCCGCCACAAGTGGGTTGCATGAAGCTTTTACGAGCCTGCTAAGAGGCTTTGAGGTACGCAAAGTAATATATAAATTTTTTGATGGTACCACACACACTAGGTGTGCTCTATACAGATAATAGCCCCTGAGACTCTGGTTGCTGTCCAGAGGCGGCAAACATAGGATCATAGTCCCAGGTAATGATCGCGCTGCTTTGATGTGCAGGTGGCTGACGGTCTGGTGGCTGGCCGGACTGCTGAGTTTGCCGGACTGAGCCGGCAACTTGACGCGGCAGATGCCGACATTGCGCTTGTGAACAAGCGGCTTGACGAGGCACAGGGTATGTATTTTCGGGTGGTCAACAAATATTAAGAGGAACATGATGCTAGTATCTATAATATGTTGTGACTGCAGATGGAGCTGCCGCCGTGGAGACCCTTCGGACGAAACTTGCCTGAGCCAAGGAACAAGCCAGGAGGAGTGATGCGGCCGCCCTAAAGGCGGCCGAAGACTTAAGAGCCGAACAGGCTATTCATCACAAGAGCAAAGATAAAATAGCCAAGATGGCTGTTGAGCTGAAGGATGCCGCCGCCCGGTTTGAGCTTCTTGAAAAGGAAAGCCAAGCAAAAACGGCGGACCTGAAGAAAGCCATGGTAGCAGCCAAGGAAACCCGCTCTAAAATCAGAGCAGCGAAGGAGGAGCTTCGTCAAGCCGGAGATATCATGGCTGGGAAGCCCTTTTTGTTGCAGACGAAGTTTGGAGATCCGAAGTATGCCCCTCTGGATATGAGTGCTACTGATGCGACTGCATTTTTCAAAGATAAAAAAGATCACGAAGTGGAAAAGTTGTTCTGATTGCAGTTCAGTGCTCCAACGTGTCCGCTGCTGTTATATGAGCAAATGGCCGAGTGGGCTAAGCTCCATAGGTTGTTCGGGATTGCCATGAGGTCTGTCGTGGATCATCTTTGGCCGGAAGGACCAAGGCCAAATAGTTATTTTAGTTTAGTGCAACGATTCCTTGGTGCTATGCCGCATATCAACGCCGTAAAGAGGTCAGTGTGCATAGAGGGTGCGCGGATGGCACTTGCCCGTGTTAAGACATACTGGGCAGAGATGGATGCCACCGCTATTGCAACCCAGGGTCCAGCCATAGGCCAGGTCTCGGCCGAGCACTATTTTGAAGAAGTTCTAGAAGGCGCTCGTTTAATAGAGGCTCCGTGCTTGAAGAGTATCATGTTCGAGTGACATGTATCCCAATTGTAAAAACAACGCTATTTGGATTATAAAGGCTGTGTTTATACTTTTGCCTGAAAGTATTATGATGACTCATGTGCGGCCGTTGATGTATGTATATAACCTGAAAGTTTGCAGTCGTCGACTTCAGCCCCCACGCATATAATGCGGGGGTGTTCGAAAAAGCGCGTATTCACACTTGATCCAACGTCTTGGTCCATTAAGGAGGTGATAGCGCGGTGAACAAGGCAATCGGACTATATTGCTTTAACACTTTCACTTAGCCATAGGAGTTTGATAGTGGGGCTACTATATAGCCCCTGGTACTTCCGCGCTTATCCGAATACGATGCGCGTACATACATGACCGGGAAACCGGTCCTTCGTTAATGCAGAGGAATTGAGAAGATTCCGCTGAGTCCTCGAGTGGTTGACTAGTCTCACGCTTCATCATGACAGTCAGTTTTCGGCTTCCTCTACTGAGGTGCTCATCCAGATGAACCAGGGCACAATCGCAATAGTTCTCATGGTGCCACCTTAGCCGATGGAGCGGAACGTAAGGTAGCAAAACACGGGAGCCGGGCAAACCCAACTATTGACCAAAGACATGATTCGGAGCTGATGCATATAAGGCCAAACTCGCGACGCCGAACACTCCCTAAGGTATTTGGTCTTTACAACATATACTGGGCTAAGTAACACCCTCGATAAGTAAGCCGTGAATTTCCAGGTACGTGCATTAGGCTGATGTGATGAAATGCCAATAATGCCAGCATCCCTCTTGGATATGTTGAGTATCCGGATGGTGTGAAGCAACAAGAGAGAGTAAAAAAGTTTTACACAGGGTCTTAATCTAAAAATAAACCTTTAAACGGGGCCCTGCTGCACGTCTGCGCCTGTGTCTCCGTTGTGCCGTATCCTGGAGGGGTGTAGCACGATGATCATCTGTAAGAGAGAAAAACCAAGGTGAAAGTTTTCGTGCAAAAAATTGGTTATTCTTAATAAACCATTAAAATTCAATCTAAATAAGGTCAGGCCAAACTGTAGTCCTTTTTACGTGTGGGAAGCCCCTAGCACCACCTATGGGGGTATATCCATCGACCCAGTCTTAGGTTTATCTGAGCTGTTATAGCTAGTGGTGCACCGGACTCGTCTAGCCGTGTCCGCGGTCTTGACAACCGATCATTTATTCTGGTTGTAGAGGCCGCTCAGTGTTCGGCTGCTGAAACCGCCACACATTCTTCCGCACATAAGGAATGCTCCGTGTTTCCGCTAACTATGATGATGCCACGTGGACCGGGCATCTTAAGCTTAAGATAATCGTAATGCGCTATTGCATTAAAACGAGCGAAGGTCGTTCTTCCGAGTAGTGCTTGATAGCCGCTTCGGAATGGAGTGATGTCGAAGGTTAACTTTTCACTTCGGAAGTTGTCGAGAGAACCGAATACAACCTCTAGTACTAGAGAGCCCGTGCAGTGGGCCTCTGGGCCTAGTATTACTCCTTTAAAGGTAGTATTGCTTTGGCTGATTCTTGTCGGGTCTATCCCCATTTTGCCGACTGTGTCCTGATATATCAGATTAAGACTACTGCCGCCGTCCATAAGGACTCGGGTGAGATCGTATCCGTCAATTATTGGGTCTAGTACCAAGGCAGCCGATCCTCCGTGCCGAATACTAGACGGGTGATCCCTACGATCAAAAGTGATTGGGCAGGCCGACCAGGGGTAGAACTTGGGGGTGACGGGCTCCACGACGCATACGTCTCGGAGTGCGCGTTTGCTCCTCCTCTTTGTTACGTGAACCATGTTCACTGTTTTGACCTCTGGTGGGAATTTTTTCTGTCCCCCAGTGTTTTGCTGGCGAGGCTCATCCTTGTCTTCACTTGGTGTCTCCCTCCCCTTGTGTTCGGCGTTTAGCTTGCCGGCCTGCTTGAAGACCCAACATTCTCTGTTGGTGTGATTTGCAGGTTTGTCGGAGGTGCCATGAATCTGACATAATCTGTCTTGAATCTTGTTTAGGCTGGACGGTTCATCTCTACTGCCTTTGACCGGGTCTAGAGCCCCTGAATTCGGCGTTTACCACCGTGTTGTCTGGGCCGTCTTCACTGTTTCGACACTTGCTTTTATTGCGTTGTGGTTTTCCATTGCCATCCCTGACTTCGGATGTGTGTGGGTCGCTGGTGCCACTACGGGCCAGCCAACTATCTTCGCCCGCGCAAAAGCGGGTCATCAGGCTTGTTAGGGCTGCCATTGTCTTCGGTTTTTCCTGGCCGAGGTGTCTGGCGAGCCATTCGTCCCGGACACTGTGTTTGAAAGCCGCTAAGGATTTGGTGTCTGGGCAGTTGACAATTTGATTCTTCTTAGTGAGGAATCTGTTCCAAAACTTTCGGGCTGACTCTCCGGGCTGTTGAATTATGTGACTTAAATCGTCTGCATCTGGAGGTCGGACATAGGTCCCTTGAAAATTAGCCCTAAAAGCATCCTCAAGGTCTTCCCAACTTCCAATTGAGTTTTCGGGGAGGCTATTCAGCCAGTGCCGAGCTGGTCCATTCAACTTGAGGGGCAAGTATTTAATGGCGTGGAGTTCATCTCCGCGAGCCATGTGGATATGGAGGATAAAGTCCTCGATCCAGACCACAGGGTCTATCGTTCCGTCGTATGCCTCTATGTTCACGGGTTTGAATCCCTCGGGAAATTCATGATCCAGCACCTCATCGGTGAAGCATAGGGGGTGCGCGGCACCCCTGTATTTGGATGTGTCATGGCATTCTAACGGTTGTAGTGTTCGGTTTTGATTCTGTTCCGGAGCACGGTTCCTAGATCCGTAGATGGACCTAGTAAGTCCGGCTTTTTGGTGCAAGTCCTCACGTAAATCGTGTACTGACTTATGTTCAACATCGTTAGCCGCCCTATCGCAGCCACGGGGTGGTCGATCCGGCAGATCGGTCGTTTTATTTTTCGGCTGTGTAGGCTCTAAAGCCTCGTCATCGAATTCAGGCAGCAGCTTGCGCTTTGGATAGCTCTTTGTGTGGCGACTGCCACCATACTTTTCTTCAGTGTCGAGCACTTTGTTCCATCTACTGTTGAGTGTATTTTGCGCGGCTTTAAGCCTTTGCTTCTGCTTCTTTAGACTCCTCGCGGTGGCAGTAAGCCTTCTATGGAGGTTCTCTTGCTCCAAGTGCCCTTTCGGGATGATGAGTGCATCATCGTCTGGACTGTTCTCCTCTCCGGAGACAGGTTGATTAGCTTTACCCTTGGCGTCGCCGTGATCGGGTAGCGGCTCCGTACTATGTTCACCGTCTGCTGGTTCATCCTGCTCTATTGCTGGGTCCATGTGATCATCGTTTCCTTGGTAGTCGACCAGGGTATTATTCTTTCCAACGTTGTTATCGCTGTTTTTGTCGAGGCAGGATTTGGAGCGGCGCCTACATCGTCGCTTTGGTTGCTTCCTGAGGGGATTGTCCTTCGCTGCATCCTTCCGTTCCTTGTCATTGTTTTCTTTGGGTGTATCCACCATGTATATATCGTGTGATGAAGTGGCTGTCCAGCGCCCTGTGGGCGGTGGTTCCTGTTCCTCTCCTGCATCGTCGTCCGTACTTTCAATGTCTTCGGAGTCGAAATCAAGCATGTTGGTTAAATCATCGACAGTGGCTATTAAGTGGGTGGTGGGTGGGGAACGAATTTCTCCGTCGTCCGCTTCCCACTCAAGCCGGACATAGTTCGGCCAAGGGTCTCCTTATAAGGAGAGAGACCTCAATGAATTTAGCACGTCGCCCAAGGGAGAGTGTTGAAAGATATCCGTGGAGGTAAACTCCATGATTGGTGCCCAATCAGATTTGATAGGCACGGACGCAGGCGGTTCAGAGCCTGTGGCTGGGGATGAATCCAAGGGTCCGACAACACAGGTCTCATAGGGGGTGAAGTCAGTATTCGGCTCTATCGCCGCTGAGTGTGCGGCCTTCGTGGCGGGGTCCATCCACCCGTCCTCGGACGACATGATCTGCTGCGGATTGAGGGCCGGAGTAGCCATAGGTGTGATCTCCTGAACACCGTTCGGCGGCAGAGCTAAGTCATGCTCGTCGTGACTGTGCGGCGCACCTGACATGGGCTCGAATCCGTCGAAGATCAAGTCTCCGCGGATGTCTGCAGTATAGTTTAAGTTTTCAAACCTGATCTGATGGCCAGGGGCGTAGCTCTCGATCTGCTCCAGATGGCCAAGCAAGTTGGCCCGCAGTGGGAAGCTGCCGAATACGTAGATCTGTCAGGGGAGAAAAACCTCACCCTGGATCACATCGTTGCCGATGGTCGAAGGAACCATCAAGCCTTATGGTGACGACACAATGGAACTCTCAATGAAAGCACCAATGTCGGTGTCAAAACTGGCGGATCTCGGGTAGGGGGTCCCGAACTGTGCGTCTAAGGCGGATGGTAATAGGAGGCGGGGGACACAATGTTTACCCAGGTTCGGGCCCTCTCGATGGAGGTAATACCCTACTTCCTGCTTGATTGATCTTGATGATATGAGTATTACAAGAGTTGATCTACCACGAGATCGTAGAGGCTAAACCCTAGAAGCTAGCCTATGATTATGATTGTTGTTGTCCTACGGACTAAACCCTTTGGTTTATATAGACACCAGAGGGGGCTAGGGTTACACAGATTCGGTTACAAGGGAGGAGATCTACATATCGTAATTGCCAAGCTTGCCTTCCACGCAAAGGACAGTCCCACCCGGACACGGGACGAAGTCTTCAATCTTGTATCTTCATAGTCCAACAGTCCGGCCAAAGTATATAGTCCGGTTGTCCGAGGACCCCCTATTCCAGGACTCCCTCAGGTAGCATAGAGGAACCACATCATAATGATGTGGAGAGGTTTATTGATATGATTGCTGTAGGGGAAACGAGGAAAGTTTCCGATGCAAGAATTACTAGCACACATTTTCATGTTCTATGTTACTTTGCAATATTTGCTAGTAGATGCTTAATTGGTCGCGGGAACAGTGGAAATCTCAATGCCCCTGATATTGTTATTTTGCGCCATGCTTTGTTTCATGATACCACTTTCAGTTTAGGCGTTATTGTTGCTAAATGGTTAAATCTGAACCGTACAAAAGGCCCCATCTTCGGAGGCATCTTTGCTTCGCGCCTTGCTGCACACTTTAGGATACCTATTAGGCATTATGAGAAAGAGGAAAAGTTGCTGCCCCCTATTTTTATAAATTATAAGAGTATGGCAGCACATGATTTCATTGTTAAAGATAAGAAGAAGATGCTTAAGTATAAATTGTTTTTTTGATAAAAACTACTATGAGATTATTACCTTGCCTGCGCCCTCTTTGTTTAACATATTTTCAGGCACGTACCTCATTTTGCTGGAGGCCGTTCATGTATACTGGAGCCGGATACTAGCTCCAGAGCCTGAGCCGGAGCCACCCCTTGATCCTTATTGACAGTCTGTTTATCAGTGGGATCCGGAGGAGATCGCCAACCAGTGGCACCTAGAGGACACTCCTCCATACACCGGAGAGGGCAGCTTTGACCCGTGGCCATAGACCAACTTAGGCCAAAAGCCGGGGGAGTACGTATTCCTCGCCGACATTACATTCATGTTCACACACTCATGCCAGTTGTCGGTGCTCATACTTTTTCAAGGTACTATCCATGCTAGCTTAATTTTGTTTTCCAGCATTCTTCTTGTATGTTTGAACCTTAAGAAAACCCACAAAATTGTTGTAGCTTTTAGCTAGTTTACTTTCCATGCTTTTAGTAGTAGTAATTAAAAGAAACCCAAAAAGATTTCTCGTTCTTCTTTTGCTTGTTGGGAGCTTTCTCGTGTAAATAGTTTTATTTCCTTTCTTTGGGGGTCGAGAGGAGAAGACCATGATGAAAATGTTGAGTGGCTCTCCAATGCATTATTGTTGACCTAACCAAGAGCCCATATTACCTTGTCATCTCCTGTGTATTAAATGCTTGCAGATTCCAGCTTAGTCCCATGCATGTGCACTATTATTATTATCCACACCGTTTGGTCGTGCAAGTGAAAGGAAATAATGACGATATATGATGGACTGATTGAGATGAGAGAAGCTGGTATGAACTCGATATCGATGTCAAAACCGGCGGATCTCGGGTAGGGGGTCCCGAACTGTGCGTTTAAGGTCGATGGTAACAGGAGACAAGGGACACGATGTTTACCCAGGTTCGGGCCCTCTCTATGGAGGTAATACCCTACGCCCTGCTTGATTGATATTGATGAATAGGAGTATTACAAGAGTTGATTTACCTCGAGATCATAATGGCTAAACCCTAGAGGTCTAGCTTGTATGGCTATGATAATGAGTCTCTCCTATCCGGACTAAGTCCTCCGGTTTATATAGACACCGGGAGGATCTAGGGTTACACAAGGTCGGTTACAAAGAAGGGAATCTACATATCCGGTTGCCAAGCTTGCCTTCCACGCCAAGGAGAGTCCCATCCGGACATGGGTGCAGTCTTCGGTCTTCGTATCTTCACAGCCCATCAGTCCGGCCCATGGCTAATAGGCCGGACGCCCGAGGACCCCTTAGTCCCGGACTCCCTCAGTAGCCCCCGAACCAGGCTTCAATGACGAGGTGTTTGGCGCGCAGACTATCTTCGGCATTGCAAGGCGGGTTCCTCCTCCAACGTCTTCAAAGTAATGTGTTTGGCTTTCAATTCAATGTCACACTCCTCGGCTTATGTGCATTTATGACCTCATCCTCCACGTGTCGGGCGAATGTGGATGGTCAGGGTATTTTTTGCAAATAACACCCTATCCCTGCAAGAAAGAATGTCTATTTAAGGGGATTGGATCTCAGATCCTTTCAGCATCACGTGGAGAAAATCCTCAGATACTGCCAGGCGAAACCATTCCAACATGGCCAACATTCCCAGCTCCTCTTCCTGTTCCAACCTAGAGAGAGGCGAGTGGGAGAGGTGCTCCGTGCCCCACAGCCAATTGGTGAAACTACAAAGTAGGGATTTCTCCTTCCTGCAGATCTGGTCCCTGTTCGAGCAGGACTGGCCTCCTTCAACGGCAAAACCCAGGCGGAGGATTTCCCCAATCCGTCTACGGGAGAACAAGTGTGCTTCATCCCCTATCTTCTGAGGGCCGTGGGATTTCCAATTCACCCATTCCTCTGAGGGCTTCTGGGTACTACGGCCTCCAACTGCATAATTTTACCCCGGCCTCCGTCCTGCACATTGTCGGTTATGTTGCTTTATTCAAACTATTCCTGGGTTGCGAGGCCCATTTTGATTTGTGGAGAAGACTGTTCTGCCTCGTCCCTCGCAATCAAGGTGGGTCAATTTTTGAAGTGGGAGGAGCCGAAGTGTGGAGCATCGCCAGGACCGGATACCTATCCGGCACGCCGAAGAAAGCTCCTGAAGAGTGACCTTTGGAATGGTTCTACATCGACGATGTTGCTCTACCCGACCCCGTCCGCATGGGCCTCCCCGAGTTTTCAAATGCTCCGCTGAAGAAACGCCATAGCTGGCGTCCTCAGAGCCTCGAGGAAGAGGATAGTGCAGAGATCAGCCTGCTTCTGGGCGAGATCAAGACGCCTGCCCAGTACGGATTGTCAATAGCCGATGTGATGGCGATTTCGATAACGCGGGGGGTCCAGCCACTTCAATACAGAGGGCTGCCCATGTGGCATTACCACAGAGAAGACGATGCCTCACACTATGGCCGAAAGGGCTCGAAGACTCCTGCCGCCCTAGCCAAAATACTGGCCGAGCTGTATAAAGGGGAGAAGAAGGAGTTCACCCATCTCCAAATTCGAGACGGGTTTTCCATGTATAATCCTCCCAGCTGGGTAAGGTTCAGCTCCACTATTTTATTCTTGTCCCTGAATCATTCTTGACAGACAGCATCTTATCTTGCGCATAACAAGAATGGCGAAAGGCTGTCGAGGGGATCCATGACCCTACCCCTCAGCCGGAGAATCGCAACCGAGATCTCGACCCCGGATATGAGGAAGACCCAGACATATTTGTGGAGCTTGAGGATGGAATATTCTATCAGACGAGCTACGACGGTACATATGTGCCCATTATCGTCGATTACCCCGACCTCCTTCCTGCTTCATGTGTAAGTAATCCGAAGACACCTTATCCAAAAGAGTTTTCTCATTCCTCCTTACCCACCGCACTGTCCTGTGCTTAGAAGGGGAAGCGTTCGGCGTGCCATGCTGCCCCGGGAGCATCTCCGAAGAGAGCGTCCCCCATACCAGGCAAGCCTTCTAAGAGGAAGGCAAACAAAGATACGACCGAGCCTTCATCAAAGAGGTATGAATTTGCAAGTATGCACCTTTGCAGTCACATCCAACTGTGATCTTTCCGTTTACCCTGTATCGGGAAAAATGTGTGCCGGACTATATCAGGGGGTCCGGTCGGTCATACTTCCCGCAGCCAGGATTCAAATCCCGCCGTGAAGACGGGGGCTGATGCGGGGTTGACGCCAGACTGTCCTCCAGCCGAGGACTCAGATGATGTATCCGTCACCAACTCGGAAGTGGAGAGCGCCATGAATCATCGGCGCCGCCTGGCCGTTTTACGAGACACTGGCTTTTCAGAAGAGTCATTTAACGCCTTCAGCTCGGCCGATGCATATATCTGAGCTGCTCGAGATGGGCTTAATAGAGCCACAAAACAACATTTAAAAGATGTGCAGGTAAGTTTGTTTTGTCTGACTATGATAACCATATGCCAGTAGCCCCCGAGACATAAAGTAGTTGAAACAACTGATTTAAGGATCAATGTACAACCAGGTGCTTATGGAGAAGAACACCATGTTAACTCAGGAACTAGAAAAGTGTTGGAGCCAGATGTCTGCTGCCAATGGCGAACTAGAGAAATTGCAGAAGGCATCCCCCGGTAATGTTTCCCTCCATCGAGAAATCATAATTGTACACTAATAATGCTGATATGGTTGCTTATCTTTGTATTGGATCGTTAGACCAACTGCGAGAGCAGCTGGATGCCGCTCGAAGCGAAGAACATGGAGCCAAAAAACTGCTAGCAGCGAGCGAACGTGTGTTAACAAAAGTCGTTCAGGAGAAAAAGAAGCTCTAGGATTCGAACACCAAACTGGGTGAAGAACTGAAAGATGTGCGAGCTTAGCTAGCCGACTCCGTGAAGGAGAGCAAAAAACTGCGAGGTGGCATATTCAGTACGTGGTCGCATTTATCTTATAACAGTTTGGAAGTAAAAGTAGCTAATATAGCTATGATTGCAGGTATATTAATGGGCTGTCCCGAAGAGGAGGTGTCCGGATCATCAAGTGATCTTCTGCAAGGGCTGTCGCAGTTGCACGAGCAAGCTCGGCAGGCAATGCGGAGTGTAGCCAAGGCCTTATGGCCATCCGACTCCCCTCCAGGGAGTATGGAGAAGCTTGTAGAGCTGTTCAAGGGAGCGCGGCGGCGTATCCGACTGTGGAAGATATCAGCCTGCCGAGAGGGTGCGCGAGAAGCCTGGGCCATGATAAAAACACAATATACCAAGCTGGATCCGAATCACATGGCTTGGGTCGGACGGCTAGGGTCAAGGGGAAGAAATTCCCGTTAGTCTAGTATATGGCCAAGTAGAGGTGGCTGCTAGATACTCCCAACATGATTGTAAATTAGACTGCCTGTTAAACGGTATAGAGGAGGAAATTTTTGAGTCCTAAGTGACTATGTACTTTCCTTCTAGCTGGATAATAAGAACAATTGTCATGGGCAACCTTTTTGCTTCAACCTCCGGACCCGAAGGTGCGGAGTATTTCCAAATACCCTTACGGTAGAGTATACCGTGGTATGCATGGGAACTAGGCGTAGGGGTCATAGTTGCTTGAACAGACAATGTGTATCCGGCTAGTTATGTTATATTACATTATGTAAGAAACATCTTCTAGAGAGAATAGTTCCGTTAAGGGTTCCTTTCCCTGGGTGTGCATGCATTTAATGTGCATGTCCGAACTATGATGGAAAAATCCGCAGAGTAAGTAACTTCTGGGGTTTCACAATGGAGTGAATGCAGAAACATCTTTAATTCGCCGACCGAATTTCCCCTTAAGAACGCTAGCTTTAGGCTTCACCCAGTCTGAGGTACACATCTGGATGGCCCGACAATAACAATCGTAGAGGTGCTCCCTTTATGCCCTAGCCGAACTAACGGGAACGTAGGGCATAAGCACAAGATCCAAGCAACCCAGCTTGGCCAAAACTGAAGTCATATCGATGCATATAGTGGCGAAGAAAAGGTACCTATGGAAAAACGCATATGTGGTTGAAGGAAATATGCCCTAGAGGCAATAATAAAGTTATTATTTATTTCCTTATATCATGATAAATGTTTATTATTCATGCTAGAATTGTATTAACCAGAAACATGATACATGTGTGAATACATAGACAAACAGAATGTCACTAGTATGCCTCTACTTGACTAGCTCGTTAATCAAAGATGGTTATGTTTCCTAGCCATAGACAAAGAGTTGTCATTTAATTAACGGGATCACATCATTAGGAGAATGATGTGATTGACTTGACCCATTCTGTTAGCTTAGCACTTGATCATTTAGTTTGTTGCTATTGCTTTCTTCATGACTTACACATGTTCCTATGACTATGAGATTATGCAACTCCTGTTTACCGGAGGAACACTTTGTGTGCTACCAAACGTCACAATGTAACTGGGTGATTATAAAGGTGCTCTACAGGTGTCTCCAAAGGTACTTGTTGGGTTGGCGTATTTCGAGATTAGGATTTGTCACTCCGATTGTCGGAGAGGTATCTCTGGGCCCACTCGGTAATGCACAACACTATAAGCCTTGCAAGCAATGCAACTAATGAGTTAGTTGCGGGATGACGTATTACGGAACGAGTAAAGAGACTTTCCGGTAACGAGATTGAACTAGGTATTGAGATACCGACGATCGAATCTCGGGCAAGTAACATACCGATGACAAAGGGAACAACGTATGTTGTTATGTGGTTTGACCGATAAAGATCTTCATAGAATATGTAGGAGCCGATAAAGATCTACGTTGTTCTCGAACCCGTAGGGTCCACATGCTTAAAGTTAGATGACGATTATATTATGAGTTTATAGGTTTTGATGTACCGAAGGTAGTTCAGAGTCCCAGATGTGAACACGGACATGACGAGGAGTCTCAAAATGGTCGAGACGTAAAGATCGATATATTGGACGACTATGTTTGGACACCGGAAAGGTTTCGTACATTTATTGGAGTACCGGGGGTTATCGGAACCCCCCGGGAACTAATGGGCCTTGTTGCGCCTTAGTGGAGAGAGAGAGGGGCCGGCCAGGGCAAGAGGCACCCCCTCCCCTTGAGTCCGAATAGGATAAAGAAAAGGGGGGGGGGAGCAGCGCCCCCCTTGCCTTTCCCCTCTCCCACTCCTTCCTCCCCCCTCCTTCTTGGACTAGGAAAGGGAGGGGCAAACCTACTTGGAGTAGGTTTCCCCCTCCTAGGGCGGGCCACCCCCTTGGCCGGCCCTCTCCTCCTCCCCCTTTATATATGGAGGAGGGGGCACCCCATAGACACAACAATTGATCTCTTGATCTCTTAGCCGTGTGCGGTGCCCCCCTCCACCATAATCCACCTCGATCATATCGTAGCGGTGCTTAGGCGAAGCCTTGCATCGGTAGAACATCATCATCATCACCACGCCGTCGTGCTGACGAAACTCTCCCTCAGCAGCTGGATCGGAGTTCGAGGGACGTCATCGAGTTGAACGTGTGCAGAACTCGGAGGTGCCGTGCGTTCGGTACTTGATCGGTCGGATCGTGAAGATGTACGACTACATCAACCGCGTTGTGCTAATGCTTCCACTTCCGGTCTACGAGGGTACGTGGACACACTCTCCCCTCTCATTCCTATGCATCACCATGATCTTGCGTGTGCGCAGGAATTTTTTTGAAAATACTATGTTCCCCAACAGTGGCATCCGAGCCGGGTTTTATGCGTAGATGTCATATGCACCAGTAGAACACAAGTGAGTTGTGGGCGATACAAGTCATACTGCCTACCAGCATGTCATACTTTGGTTCGGCGGTATTGTTGGATGAAGCGCCCCAGACCAACATTACGCGTACGCTTACGCGAGACTGGTTCTACCGACGTGCTTTGCACACAGGTGGCTGGTGGGTGCCAGTTTCTCCAACTTTAGTTGAACCGAGTGTGGCTACGCCCGGTCCTTGAGAAGGTTTAAACATCACTAACTTGACGAACTATCGTTGTGGTTTTGATGCGTAGGAAAGAACGGTTCTTACTCAGCCCGTAGCAGCCACGTAAAACTTGCAACAACAAAGTAGAGGACGTCTAAGTTGTTTTTGCAGGGCATGTTGTGATGTGATATGGTCAAGGCATGATGCTATATTTTATTGTATGAGATGATCATGTTTTGTAACCGAGTTATCGGCAACTGGCAGGAGCCATATGGTTGTCGCTTTATTGTATGCAATGCAATCGCCTTGTAATGCTATACTTTATCACTAAGCGGTAGCGATAGTCGTAGAAGCATAAGTTGGCGAGACGACAACAATGCTATGATGGAGATCAAGGTGTCATGCCGATGACGATGGTGATCATGACGGTGCTTCGGAGATGGAGATCACAAGCACAAGATGATGATGGCCATATCATATCACTTATATTGATTGCATGTGATGTTTATCTTTTATGCATCTTATCTTGCTTTGATTGACGGTAGCATTATAAGATGATCTCTCACTGAATTATCAAGGTATAAGTGTTCTCCCTGAGTATGCACTGTTGCGAAAGTTCTTCGTGCTGAGACACCACGTGATGATCGGGTGTGATAGGCTCTACGTTCAAATACAATGGGTGCAAAACAGTTGGACACGCGGAATACTCAGGTTAAACTTGACGAGCCTGGCATATAACAGATATGGCCTCGGAACATTGAGACCGAAAGGTCGAGCGTGAATCATATAGTAGATATGATCAACATAGTGATGTTCACCATTGAAACTACTCCATCTCACGTGATGATCGGACATGGTTTAGTTGATATGGATCACGTGATCACTTAGAGGATTAGAGGGATGTCTATCTAAGTGGGAGTTCTTAAGTAATATGATTAATTGAACTTAAATTTATCATGAACTTAGTACCTGATAGTATCTTGCTTGTCTATGTTGATTGTAGATAGATGGCACGTGCTGTTGTTCCATTGAATTTTAATGCGTTCCTTGAGAAAGCAAAGTTGAAAGATGATGGTAGCAATTACACGGACTGGGTTCGTAACTTGAGGATTATCCTCATTGCTGCACAGAAGAATTACGTCCTGGAAGCACCGCTAGGTGTACCACCTGCGCCAACAACTGTAGACATTATGAATGCCTGGCAGTCGCGTGTTGATGACTACTCGATAGTTCAGTGTGCCATGCTTTACGGCTTAGAACCGGTACTTCAATGACGTTTTAAACATCATGGAGCATATGAGATGTTCGAGGAGTTGAAGTTAATATTTCAAGCAAATGCCCGGATTGAGAGATATGAAGTCTCCAATAAGTTCTACAGCTGCAAGATGGAGGAGAATAGTTCTGTCAGTGAGCATATACTCAGTATGTGTAGGTACTGCAATCACTTGATTCAACGGGGAGTTAATCTTCCATATAATAGCGTCATTGACAGAATTCTTCAATCACTGCCACCAAGCTACAAAAGCTTCATGATGAACTATAACATGCAAGGGATGGATAAGATGATTCCCGAGCTCTTCACAATGCTAAAGGCCGCGTAGGTAGAAATCAAGAAGGAGCATCAAGTGTTGATGGTCAATAAGACCACCAGTTTCCAGAAAAAGGGCAAAGGGAATAAGAAGAAAGGGAACTTCAAGAAGAACGGCAAACAAGTTGCTTCTCAAGAGAAGAAACCCAAGTCTGGACCTAAGCCTGATACTGAGTGCTTCTACTGCAAGCAGACTGGTCACTAGAAGCGGAACTGCCCCAAGTATTTGGCAGATAAGAAGGATGGCAAGGTGAACAAAGGTATATGTGATATACATGTTATTGATGTGTACCTTACTAATGCTCGTAGTAGCACCTGGGTATTTGATATTGGTTCTGTTGCTAACATTTGCAACTCGAAACAGGGGCTACGGATTAAGCGAAGATTGGCTAAGGACGAGGTGACGATGCACGTGGGAAATGGTTCCAAAGTCGATGTGATCGCAGTCGGCACGCTACCTCTACATTTACCTTCGGGGTTAGTTTTAGACCTGAATAATTGTTATTTGGTGCCCGCGTTGAGCATGAACATTATATCTGGATCTTGTTTAATGCGAGATGGTTATTCATTTAAATCAAAGAATAATGGTTGTTCTATTTATATGAATAATATCTTTTATGGTCATGCACCCTTGAAGAGTGGTCTATTTTTGTTGCATCTCGATAGTAGTGATACACATATTCATAATATTGAAGCCAAAAGATGCAGAGTTGATAATGATAGTGCAACTTATTTGTGGCACTGCCGTTTAGGTCATATCGGTGTAAAGCGCATGAAGAAACTCCATACTGATGGACTTTTGGAACCACTTGATTATGAATCACTTGGTACTTGCGAACCATGCCTCATGGGCAAGATGACTAAAATGCCGTTCTCTGGAACTATGGAGCGAGCAACAGATTTGTTGGAAATCATACATATAGATGTGTGTGGTCCGATGAATATTGAGGCTCATGGCGGGTATCGTTATTTTCTCACCTTCACATATGATTTAAGCAGATATGGGTATATCTACTTAATGAAACATAAGTCTGAAACATTTGAAAAGTTCAAAGAATTTCAGAGTGAAGTTGACAATCATTGTAACAAGAAAATAAAGTTTCTACGATCTGATCGTGGAGGAGAATATTTGAGTTACGAGTTTGGTCTTCATTTTAAACAATGCGGAATAGTTTCGCAACTCATGCCACCCGGAACACCACAGCGTAATGGTGTGTCCGAACGTCGTAATCGTACTTTACTAGATATGGTGCGATATATGATGTCTCTTACTGATTTACCGCTATCATTTTGGGGTTATGCTTTAGAGACGACTGCATTCACGTTATAGGGCACCATCAAAATCCGTTGAGACGACGCCTTATGAACTGTGGTTTGGCAAGAAACCATAGTTGTCGTTTCTTAAAGTTTGGGGCTGCGATGCTTATGTGAAAAAACTTCACCCTGATAAGCTTGAACCTAAATCGGAGAAATGTTTCTTCAAAGGATACCCAAAAGAGGCTGTTGGGTACACCTTCTGTCACAAATCCGAAGGCAAGACTTTTGTTGCTAAATTTGGAATCTTTCTAGAGAAGGAGTTTCTCATGAAAGAAGTGAGTGGGAGGAAAGTAGAACTTGATGAGGTAACTATACCTGCTCCCTTATTGGAGAGTAGTTCATCACAGAAACCAGTTTCTGTGACACCTGCACCAATCAGTGAGGAAGCTAATGATAATGATTATGAAGCTTTAGATCAAATTACTACCGAACCTCGTATATCAACCAGAGTAAGATCCGCACCAGAGTGGTACGTTAATCCTGTTCTGGAGGTTATGTTACTAGACCATGACGAACCTACAAACTATGAAGAAGCGATGGTGAGCCCAGATTCCGCAAAATGGCTCGAGGCCATGAAATCTGAGATGGGATCCATGTATGAGAACAAAGTGTGGACTTTGATTGACTTGCCCGTTGATCAGCGAGCCATTGAAAATAAATGGATCTTCAAGAAGAAGACTGACGCTGACGGTAATGTTACTATCTATAAAGCTCGACTTGTTGCAAAAGGTTTTTGACAAGTTCAAGGGATTGACTACGATTAGACTTTCTCACCCGTAGCGATGCTTAAGTCTGTCAGAATCATGTTAGCAATTGCTGCATTTTATAATTATGTAATTTGGCAAATGGATGTCAAAACTGCATTCCTGAATCGATTTCTGGAAGAAGAGTTGTATATGATGCAACCGGAAGGTTTTGTTGATCCAAAGGGAGCTAACAAAGTGTGCAAGCTCCAGGATCCATTTATGGACTGGTGCAAGCCTCTCGGAGTTGGAATAAACTCTTTGATAGTGTAATCAAAGCATATGGTTTTATACAGACTTTTGGAGAAGCCTGTATTTACAAGAAAGTGAGTGGGAGCTCTGTAGCGTTTCTAATATTATATGTGGATGACATATTGTTGATTGGAAATGATATAGAATTTCTGGATAGCATAAAAGGATATTTGAATAAGAGTTTTTCAATGAAGGACCTTGGTGAAGCTGCTTATATATTGGGCATCAAGATCTATAGAGATAGATCAAGACACTTAATTGGACTTTCACAAAGCACATACCTTGACAAAGTTTTGAAGAAGTTCAAAATGGATCAAGCAAAGAAAGGGTTCTTGCCTGTGTTACAAGGTGTGAAGTTGAGTAAGACTCAATGCTCGACCACTTTAGAAGGTAGAGAGAAGATGAAAGATATTCCCTATGCTTCAGCCATAGGCTCTATCATGTATGCAATGTTGTGTACCAGACCTGATGTGTGCCTTGCTATAAGTTTAGCAGGGAGGTACCAAAGTAATCCAGGAGTGGATCACTGGACAGTGGTCAAGAACATCCTGAAATACCTGAAAAGGACTAAGGATATGTTTCTTATTTATGGAGGTGACAAAGAGCTAGTCGTAAATGGTTACGTCGATGCAAGCTTTGACACTGATCCGGACAATTCTAAATCGCAAACCGGATACGTGTTTACATTGAACGGTGGAGCTGTTAGTTGGTGCATTTCCAAACAAAGCATTGTGGCGGGATCTACGTGTGAAACGGAGTACATAGCTGCTTCGGAAGCAGCAAATGAAGGAGTTTGGATGAAGGAGTTCATATCTGATCTAGGTGTCATACCTAGTGCATCGGGTCCAATGAAAATCTTTTGTGACAATACTGGTGCAATTGCATTAGCAAAGGAATCCAGATTTCACAAGAGAACCAAGCACATCAAGAGACGCTTCAACTCCATCCGGGATCAAGTCCAGGTGGGAGACATAGAGATTTGCAAGATACATATGGATCTGAATGTTGCAGACCCGTTGACTAAGCCTCTTCCACGAGCAAACCATGATCAACACCAAGACTCCATGGGTGTTAGAATCATTACTGTGTAATCTAGATTATTGACTCTAGTGCAAGTGGGAGACTGAAGAAAATATGCCCTAGAGGCAATAATAAAGTTATTATTTATTTCCTTATATCATGATAAATGTTTATTATTCATGCTAGAATTGTATTAACCAGAAACATGATACATGTGTGAATACATTGACAAATAGAATGTCACTAGTATGCCTCTACTTGACTAGCTCGTTAATCAAAGATGGTTATGTTTCCTAGCCATAGACAAAGAGTTGTCATTTGATTAACGGGATCACATCATTAGGAGAATGATGTGATTGACTTAACCCATTCCGTTAGCTTAGCACCTGATCGTTTAGTTTGTCGCTATTGCTTTCTTCATGACTTATACATGTTCCTATGACTATGAGATTATGCAACTCCCGTTTATCGGAGGAACACTTTGTGTGCTACCAAACGTCACAACGTAACTAGGTGATTGTAAAGGTGCTCTACAGGTGTGTCCAAAGGTACTTGTTGGGTTGGCGTATTTCGAGATTAGGATTTGTCACTCCGATTGTCGGAGAGGTATCTCTGGGCCCACTCGGTAATGCACAACACTATAAGCCTTGCAAGCAACGCAACTAATGAGTTAGTTGCGGGATGACGTATTACGGAATGAGTAAAGAGACTTGCCGATAACGAGATTGAACTAGATATTGAGATACCGATGATCGAATCTCGGGCAAGTAACATACCGATGACAAAGGAAACAACGTATGTTGTTATGCGGTTTGAACGATAAAGATCTTCGTAGAATATGTAGGAGCCAATATGAGCAGCTAGGTTCCGCTATTGGTTATTGACTGGAGATGTGTCTCGGTCATGTCTACATAATTCTCGAACCCGTAGGGTCCGCATGCTTAAAGTTAGATGACGGTTATATTATGAGTTTATATGATTTGATGTACCAAAGGTAGTTTGGAGTCCCGGATGTGATCACGGACATGACGAGGAGTCTCGAAATGGTCGAGACGTAAAGATCGATATATTGGACGACTATGTTTGGACACCGGAAAGGTTCAGGAAGGTTTCGGACATTTATCGGAGTACCGGGGTTTACCGGAACCCCCCCGGGAACTAATGGGCCTTGTTGGCCTTTGTGGAGAGAGAGAGAGGGGCTGGCCAGGGCAAGAGGCGCGCCCCTCCCCTTGAGTTCGAATAGGACAAGGAAGGGGGGGGGGGGGCGCCCCCCTTGCCTTTCCCCTCACCCACTCCTTCCATCCCCCTCCCTCTTGGACTAGGAAAGGGAGGGGCAAACCTACTTGGAGTAGATTTCCCCCTCCTAGGGCGCGCCACCCCCTTGGCCGTCCCTCTCCTCCTCCCCCCTTTATATACGTAGGAGGGGGCACCCCATAGACACAACAATTGATCTCTTGATCTCTTAGCCGTGTGCGGTGCCCCGCTCCACCATAATCCACCTCAATCATATCGTAGCGGTGCTTAGGCGAAGCCCTGCGTCGGTAGAACATCATCATCGTCTCCATGTTGTCATGCTGACTAAACTCTCCCTCAACACTCGGCTGGATTGGAGTTCGAGGGATGTCATCGAGTTGAACGTGTGCAGAACTCGGAGGTGCCGTGTGTTCAGTACTTGATCGGTCGGATCGTGAAGACGTACGACTACATCAACCGCGTTGTGCTAATGCTTCCGCTTCCGGTCTACGAGGGTACGTGGACACACTCTCCCCTCTCGTTGCTATGCATCACCATGATCTTGCGTGTGCGTAGGATTTTTTTTGAAATTACCACGTTCCCCAATAGTGGTGAGCTTGATGCTCGAAGAATAATAGCAAGCTTCTGTACGAGAAGCCCCCAGGTATAATGAACGTACATATGTAGAGATGCACGCATCAGGTAAGGACGGTCTAGCCATACTGAAGCCGTAAGGCTAAAAAACGAAAAGAGAGAAGAAATAACAATAATAACAGGGGGAGGAGACGAACACAGAGTTCGGCTCTAGGCATAGAATCGGCGTAGTTTGGCCGCATTCCAGGGGTTCGGCTCTAGGTGATTGTCTGACGCGTCACGCAGGCGGTACGCTCCTCCGGTGAGAACTTCATCAATGATGAAGGGACCCTCCCACTTGGGCTTGAGTTTGTCCTTTTTATTCTCCGGCAGGCGTAGAACGAGTTCACCAACGTTATAAGTCTTGGGCGCACTTCTCTGCTTTGATACCTGCGAGCCTGCTGTTGATAAAATGTGGAACGGGCTTTTGCAACATCGGGCTCCTCCTCCAAGGCATCTAGGCTGTCCTGCCGATCAAGCTCAGCTTCTCTCTCTTCGTACATGCGCACTCTAGGTGAGTCATGAATAATATCGCAGGGTAACACTGCTTCTGCACCGTACACCATGAAGAAAGGTGTATATCCAGTAGTGCGGTTGGGTGTGGTCCGCAGCCCCTAGAGTACGGAGTCAAGTTCCTCCACCCAGTGCTTGTCTGATTCTTTCAAAGACCGCACTAGTCTAGGTTTGATGCCGCTCGTAATAAGACCATTAGCCCATTCGACTTGACCGTTTGTTTGCGGGTGATAGACCAAGGCGTAATCGAGCTTAATGCCTAGATTAGCACACCAGGTTTTCACTTCATCGGCTATGAAATTAGAGCCATTATCGGTGATTATGCTGTGTGGGACACCATACCGGTGTACCACGACGGATATGAAATCTATCACTGGCCCCGCTTCGACCGTTTTAACTAGTTTGGCCTCTATCCACTTAGTGAATTTATCCACCATGACCAGCAGATACTTTCTCTTATGGCTTCCTCCTTTAAGGGGTCCGACCATATCGAGTCCCAGACCGCAAAAGGCCAAGTGATGGGGATTGTTTGCAAGGCAGTGGGGGGCATATGGATTTGGTTGGCAAAGAGTTGGCATCCGATGCAACATTGGACAAGGTCCTGTGCATCTGCTCAGGCCGTCGGCCAATAAAACCCTGTAGGGAAGGCCTTGCTAACAAGGGTCCGAGCTGCGGCATGGTGACCGCCGAGTCTGGCGTGAATTTCAGCCAAGAGCTGCCATCCCTCTTCCTCGGAGATACATCATTGAAGAACTCCGGTAGCGCTTTTCTTGTAGAGCTCTCCATCATGAACCTTATAGGCCTTTGATCACCGGACGATGCAGCGGGCCTCATTCTGGTCCCCTGGAAGCTCCTTCTTGTTAAGGTAGGCCAGGAAGGGTTCGGTCCATGGAGCGATGACTGCCATGATGAGGTGCACCGACGATATTATTTCAGTGGCCGAGCCTCCGATGATGTTGGTGTTTTCAGAATCTGGGGTTATGTTCGGATCCGGACTAGTGTTGCCGTTTTCCCCCTGCCACACCATGGATGGCTTAAAAAGCCTTTCCAGAAAGATATTGGGTGGAACGGGGCCACGCTTAGCGCCGATACGAGCGAGGACGTCTGCCGCCTGATTACTTTCTCGAGCCACATGGTGGAACTCGAGCCCCTCGAACCGGGCCGACATTTTTATGATGGCATTACGGTAGGCTGCCATCTTTGGATCTTTGGCGTCAAGTCTCCATTTATTTGAGATATTGCAAGGTTTGAGTCGTCACGCACTTCTAGGCATTGTATGCCCATGGAGACAGCCATCCGGAGACCATGCAATAAGGCCTCGTATTCGGTTGCATTGTTGGATTCTGTGTATAGTATTTGGAGTACGTACTGAACGACGTATCCAATTGGTGATGTTAAGATGACGCCCGCCCCTAGCCCTGCCAGCTTTTTGGAGCCATCGAAATACATAACCCAATTGGAATATGCGCCGTATTCTTTAGGGAGTTTGGCCTCCGTCCATTCGGCGACGAAGTCAGCCAGTACTTGGGATTTAATAGCTCGACGTGGTTTGTATGTAATATCAAATGGAAGGAGCTCAATGGCCCATTTGGCGATCCGGCCCGTGGCATCGTGGTTGTTTATGATGTCGTTGAGTGGTACTTCGGAAGCCACCATGATCGAACATTCCTGGAAGTACTGACGGAGCTTTCGGGATGCCATGAAGACCGCGTATGCTATCTTTTGATAATGGGGGTACCGGGATTTGCATGGTGTAAGGACAGTGGATACGTAGTATACTGGCTTCTGAAGCGGGAATTTGTGTCCGTCCTGTTCTTGTTCGACGACGAGCACGACGCTCACCACCTGATGTGTTGCCAATATGTATAACAATATCGGTTCGCCGACGTTTGGCGCGGCCAAGATTGGGTTGCTTGCAAGAAGGGTTTTTATTTCCTCCAGTCCGGCTGTTGCCGCGTCCGTCCACTCAAAGTGATCGGTTCGTTGTAGAAGGCGATAGAGTGGCAGTGCCTTTTCTCCCAATCTGGAGATAAAGCGGCTTAGAGCTGCCACACAACCTGCGAGCTTTTGGACTTATTTAAGGTCTATTGGCATAGCCAATTGCGACAGAGCTCGGATTTTGGCTGGATTTGCTTCAATTCCTCTGTTGGAAATGATGAAGCCCAGCAGTTTTCCGCTGGGGACGCCGAAAACGCACTTTTCAGGATTGAGCTTAATGTCATACGTGCGGAGGTTATCGAATGCGAGACGTAAATCGTCTATTAATGTTTCGATGCGCCTAGTTTTTATGACGACGTCGTCCACATAAGCTTCAACTATCTTGCCGATCTGTTTCTCTAGGCACGTTTGAATCATGCGTTGGTATGTGGCGCCGGCGTTCTTGAGCCCAAAGGGCATGGTGTTGAAGCAGATTGGCCCATATGGGGTAATGAATGCTGTTGCAGCTTGATCGGACTCCTTCATTTTGATTTGATTGTATCCGTAATATGCATCAAGAAAACACAGTGAGTCGTGTCCTGCGGTTGCATCAATGATCTGATCAATGCGGGGGAGGGGGAAGGGATCCTTAGGGCAAGCCTTATTGAGGTCTTTAAAATCGATGCACAACCGCCAGGATTTGTCCTTCTTTGGTACCATCACCAGGTTTGCCAGCCAGTCCGAATGTTTTATTTCTCTGATGAATCCGGCCTCAATTAGCTTGGCTAGCTCCTCCCCTATAGCTTGACGTTTGGGTTCGGAAAAGCACCGCAGTGTTTGCTTGACCGGTTTGTATCCCTTTAATATATTGAGGCTGTGTTCGGCCAACTCGCGTGGGATTCCTGGCATATCATAAGGGTGCCAGGCGAATATATCCCAATTCTTGCGCAGGAACTCTCGTAGCGCGGCGTCGACCGTGGGGTCTAATTGTGCTCCGATGGATGCTATCTTCTTGGGGTCCGTTGGATGGACTTGGAATTTGACTATTTCTTCTGCTGGTTTGAAGGAGGTGGATTTGGGTCGTTTATCTAAGACCACATCATCCCTATCCACCGTGGAGCGCAACACAGTTAATTCTTCGGCCGCGAGGGCTTCAGATAATGTCTCAAGGGCCAAGGATGCGGTTTTATTCTCAGCGCGATGTGCTATGTCCGGATCACTAGCTAGAGTGATTATACCATTGGGCCCAGGCATCTTAAGCTTCATGTATCCATAATGGGGTACCGCTTGGAAGCGCGTAAATGCATCTCGCCCTAAGGGGGCGTGATATCCGCTGTTGAAAGGGGCCACTTGGAAGGTTATTTCTTCGGACCGATAATTCTCCGGCGTGCCGAATACCACGTCGAGTGTTATTTTTCCTGCACACCGTGCCTCCCGACTGGGAATAATTCCTCAGAAGGTCGTGCTACTTTGCTCAATGTGGCTCCTATCTATTTCCATTTTCCAGAGTGTATCTTCGTAGATGAGGTTTAGTCCGCTGCCGCCGTCCACAAGGACCTTGGTAAGCCGAAAGCCGTCCACAATTGGACTAAGGACCAAGGCGGCTGGTGCTCGGACTGTCCTGTATTTTGGTTCGTCGCCGTCATTAAAAGTTATAGTCGTGTCATTCCAAGGGTTTATTGTTGCTATTTGACAGACTTCGGCGATTCCACGTAGTGCTCTCTTGCGCCTATTGTTTGAGGCGAATGTTTCGAAGACCATCAGTACTTTGGGGTCGTTGTCCTCTGGGGTGTTGTTCTGGGTTATTCTTGGTGAGGATATCCTCGCCGCTCTTGGCCACCTGCCAGAGTATCCAACATGCTCTAAGGCTATGTGTTGGTATGTTATCTAGTGTTGCGTGTATTTTGCATGGCCCATCGAGCCATCCTTCCAGAACGGTTCCACACCCCATACTGTACTTGTATTTCTTTACTATTGAGCCGCGCGTGTTGCAAGGGTGTGCCCTTTTTGCCTGAATGAGGGGTTGAGTGGGGACCGATGATTCCCAATGAGTTGCTTGAGTTTTCCAGGTGCTTTCCATTGCACTGTACTTCTGTACGATAGTTGCCAAGTTAGCGAAGTGTAGGATGCGATGGCGGTTGATGGCGTTGAGGATTCCTTCGTCCCTGTAGTTGTGGCGGAACATTGAGATCGCTTCCTCGTCGTGGCAATCTTTAATCTTGTTTTTGAGAAGAAGGAATCTGGCCCAGAAGTGGTGGACCGTTTCCTAAGACTATTTTTTTATGCTCATGAGAGCACTTGTATTCGGGTGGGTGGGTGGATTTAAATCTAAATCCTGCCCCAGTTTTGGATACGGAGTCTGAAGGTCTTCCGAACTTAGCAGGCCGGGCTCCGGGATGTCCACTAATTTCCCGTCGTCCGATTCTATGTTCGAAGGGCAGGATGCTTCACCTCGCGGGTAGGTGTCCGGCTCTTCGAGACCAGAGATCCAGACATAGTCCATCCTTAATATGGAGGAAGAGTTATCGACTCGCTCCTCGACTACCGCTATCTGGTGGGTGATCGGCAAAGATTTGATTCCTCTCTGATCGGGTTTAAGCCCAATCCGATCGTAGTCTGTAGCGACCCCCAGGGCGGCGATGCGATCTAGGAGCTCGTTTAAAGACGAAAGCTCCGTTGGATCCATCTGCTTGGAGTGTTCGGAGTTGATATGAAGGGGGTTTTCGATGACCCGAGAGGTCATCATTGGCTTAATGACCGAATGGGCAGTCATGGTAAAGCTGCCCAGCCGGAGGGTTTGGCCTGGAGCCAGCGTTCCTCCGATGGTGATATTATCCTTGAGAACAAGGCGAGACATCGATCTTGTTATCGACAGCATAGTGGAACTCTCAATGAAAGCACCAATGTCGGTGTCAAAACCAGCGGATCTCGGGTAGGGGGTCCCGAACTGTGCATCTAAGGTCGATGGTAACAGGAGACAAGGAACATGATGTTTACCCAGGTTCGGGCCCTCTCTATGGAGGTAATACCCCACGTCCTGCTTGATTGATATTGATGAATAGGAGTATTACAAGAGTTGATTTACCTCGAGATCATAATGGCTAAACCCTAAAGGTCTAGCTTGTATGGCTATGATAATGAGTCTCTCCTATCCAGACTAAGTCCTCCGGTTTATATAGACACCGGGAGGATCTAGGGTTACACAAGGTCGGCTACAAAGAAGGGAATCTACATATCCGGTCACCAAGCTTGCCTTCCACGCCAAGGAGAGTCCCATCCGGATACGGGTGCAGTCTTCGGTCTTCGTATCTTCACAGCCCATCAGTCCGGCCCATGGCTAACAGGCCGGACGCCCGAGGACCCCTTAGTCCATGACTCCCTCACTCGACCTATCTTGTTTTTTCAAATGTGATTAGTTCATCGTTCCCGATTCAGCCTATTATGAATGAAACGTGTTTGCCATGACAATTAGAGATTATAGTTGCTCATGCCATGCTTAATTAGCTAGGAGTTTATAATGGTTTACCTTGCGTGCCAACATGCTATTAAAATGGTTGTGATGTGGTATGATAGGGTGGTATCCTCCTTTGAACGATTTGAGTGGCTTGACTTGGCACATGTTCACACATGTAGTTGAAACAAAATCAACATGGCCTCCATGATATTTATGTTCATGGCGAATTATATCCTACTCATGCTTGCACTTGGTGTTGATTAATTTTAATGCATGTTCATGACTGTTGTCGCTCTCTAGCTGGTCACTTCCCAGTCTCTTTCTAGCCTTCACTTGTACTAAGCGAGAATACTGCTTGTGCATCCACTTCCATAAACCCCAAAAGTTATTCCATATGAGTCCACCATACCTTCCTATATGTGGTATCTACCTGCCGTTCCAAGCAAATTTGTATGTGCCAAACTCTAAACCTTCAAATGAAGTTATGTTTTGTATGCTCGAATAGCTCATGTATCTACTAGGGTTGTCTATATCTTCCATGCTAGGTGGGTTATTCTCAAGAGGAGTGGACTCCGCTCCTCATTCACGAGAAAATGGCTTGTAACCGGGATGCCCAGTCCCATGCTTAAATTAAAATAATTTCAAACAAAACTCCCCCAGGATTGTTGTTAGTTGGAGGCACCCGTTGTTTCGGACAAGCCATGGATTGATGTTTGTTGGTGGTGGGGGAGTATAAACTTTACCATTCTGTTTGGGAACCGCCTATAATGTGTGTAGCATGGAAGATATCGAGATCTCTTGGTTGTTATGTTGACAATGAAAGTACACCACTCAAAATATTATTTATCTCTATTTGAAAATCGAGCTCTGGCACCTCTACAAATCCCTGCTTCCCTCTACGAAGGGCCTATCTATTTAATTTTATGTTGAGTCATCACCCTCTTATTAAAAAGCACCAGTTGGAGAGCACCGCTGTCATTTGCATGCATTACTATTAGTTTACATCGAGTATGACTACGACTGGATCTCTTTTACCATGAATTACAATGTTTAGTCAGTCCTTGAACTTCAAAGGTGCTCTGAATTTATGTTTTGCGGTCTCAGAAAGGGCTAGCGAGATACCATCTTGTTATAACATATTATGATTGTTTTGAGAAAGTGTTGTTATCCAAGATTTACTATTATTGCTCGCTAGTTGATTATGCCATTGATATGAGTAAACATGAGACCTAAATGTTGCTGTGAATATGGTTAGTTCATAATCTTTGCTGAAAACTTGAATGTTGGCTTTACATATTTACAACAACAAGATCAAATAGAGTTTGTAAAAGTTTTTCTTTATCACTTTCAGTTTGTCAACTGAATTTCTTGAGGACAAGCAAAGGTTTAAGCTTGGGGGAGTTGATACGTCTCCATCGTATCTACTTTTCCAAACACATTTGACCTTGTTTTGGACTCTAACTTGCATGATTTGAATGGAACTAACCCGGACTGACACTGTTTTCAGCAGAATTGCCATGGTGTTATTTTTGTGCAGAAATAAAATTTCTCGGAATGAACTGAAACTTCACGGAGAATACTTTTGGAATTTATAAAAATACTAGCGAAAGAATCAACACCATGGGGCCCACACCCTGCCCACCCCCCTGGGGCGTGCCCCCTGTCTCGTGGGCCCCGTAAGGCTCCACCGACCTCAACTCCAACTCTATATATTCATGTTCAGGGAGAAAAATCAAAGAGAAGGATTCATCGCGTTTTACGATACGGAGCCGCCGCCAAGCCCTAATCTCTCTCAGGAGGGCTGATCTGGAGTCCGTTCAGGGCTCCAGAGAGGGGAATCCGTCGCCATCGTCATCGTCAACCTTCCTCCATCACCAATTTCATGATGCTCACCGCCGTGCGTGAGTAATTCCATTGTAGGCTTGCTGGACTGTGATGGGTTGGATGAGATTTATCATGTAATCGAGTTAGTTTTGTTAGGGTTTGATCCCTAGTATCCATTATGTTCTGAGATTGATGTTGCTATGACTTTGCGATGCTTAATGCTTGTCACTAGGGCCCGAGTGCCATGATTTCAGATCTGAACCTATTATGTTTCCATGAATATATGTGAGTTCTTGATCCTATTTTGCAAGTCAATAGTCACCTACTATGTGTTATGATCCGGTAACCCCGAAGTGACAATAATCGGGACCACTCCCAGTGATGACTATAGTTTGAGGAGTTCATGTGTTCACTAAGTGTTAATGCTTTGTTCCGGTACTCTATTAAAAGGAGGCCTTAATATCCCTTAGTTTCCGATAGGAGCCCGCTGTCACGGGAGGGTAGGACAAAAGATGTCATGCAAGTTCTTTTCCATAAGCACGTATGCCTATATTCAGAATACATGCCTACATTACATTGATGAACTGGAGCTAGTTCTATGTCACCCTATGTTATAACTGTTACATGAGGAATCGCATCCGACTTAATTATCCATCACTGATCCATTGCCTATGAGGTTTTCACATATTGATCTTTGCTTAGTTACTTTTCCGTTGTCACTGTTACAATCACTACAAAACGAATACTGTTACTTTTGCCACAGTTTCCGTGACTTCCATATTACTTTGCTACTAAATACTTTGTTGCAGATATTAAGTTTTTCAGGTGCGGTTGAATTGACAACTCAACTATTAATACTTGAGAATATTCTTTGGCTCCCCTTGTGTCGAATCAATAAATTTGGGTTGAATACTCTACCCTCAAAAACTGTTGCGATCCCCTATACTTGTGGGTTATCAGTGGACGGTTGCCACGGTACATGAAGAGGCGCCTGGGGAGCGAACGGTTGCCACAGAGGTCACACACTGATGACAAGGGACGAGTGAACCGCATGCAATCCCATCGCACAACACATACGTCTTGTTAAGTTGAACCGTTTTTGTTCTCTTGTGTCAACGCAAACAGTTCATCTGAGTGAACCGCATGCCATATATCACACACACCTTGATCTGGCTGACCGTTTCTTTTGTGTTGCCTAATCACAAACAGTTCATCTGAGTGAATCGTATGCTGTATATCGCACACACCTTCATCTGGCTGCCTGTTTCTTTTGTGTTGCCTAATCACAAATAGTTCATCCGAGTGAACAGTATGTTGTGTATCGCACACGCCTTCATCTGGATGCCCGTTTCTTTTGTTCCTCCTCATCGCAAACAGTTAATTGAACTGAACAATATGCCCTTCATCACACACACACATTAAAATCTGAACCATGTTTGATGCATCCGTCATCGCAAACTTTTACACATATTTGACAGTTTTCATACACTACCGTTTGTGACTATTGCATCACACATAGTTTCTCGAAGGGTCTCTGATCGTAGTGTCACGTTAGCAGCATCCTGTAGTTGTTGGGGAACGTAGTAATTTCAAAAAAAATCCTACACACACGCAAGATCATGGTGATGCATAGCATCGAGAGGGAAGAGTGTTGTCCATGTGCCCTCATAGACAGTAAGCGGAAGCGTTATGACAACGCGGTTGATGTAGTCGTACATCTTCACGATCGACCAATCCTAGCACCAAAGGTACGGTGTGTAACACCCACAATGCGGCTATATCTCCCACGTGTCGAGCCATGACTTAGAGGCATAGCCGCATGGTAGGTTTGTCGCAAGAGGGGTAATCTTCACACAATCCCATGTACTAAAAAAGAAAGGGGTAAAGAGTTGGCTTACAATCGCCACTTCACACAAATACAAGTTAAACATACATCATCCAGAATACAATCAAGGTCCGACTACGGAACCAAAATAAAAGAAGACAACCCCAAATGCTAGATCCTCGATCGTCCCAACTGGGCTCCACTACTGACCAACAGGAAACGAAACAAAACAACGATCAAGATCTTCAACGGGCTCCCACTTGAGCTGGGTTGCGTCACCTGCACTGGTATCATCGGCACCTGCAACTATTTGGAAGTATCTGTGAGTCACGAGGACTCAGCAATCTCACACCCGTGAGATCAAGACTATTTAAGCTTATGGGTAGGAGAAGTTAGTGAGGTGGAGCTGCAGCAAGCACTAAGAATATATGGTGGCTAACATACGCAGATAAGAGCGAGAAGAGAAGCAACGCAACGGTCGTGAAGCTAGAAGTGATCAAGAAGTGATCCTGAAACTACTTACGTTCAAGCATAACACAAGAACCGTGTTCACTTCCCGGACTCCGCCGAAAAGAGAGCGTCACGGCTACACACGCGGTTGATGCACTTTAATTACGTCAAGTGTCAAGTTCTATACAACCGGACATTAACAAATTCCCATCTGCCACATAACCGCGGGCACAGATCTCGAAAGTTTATACCCTGCAGGGGTGTCCCAACTTAGCCCATCACAAGCTCTCACGGTCAACGAAGGATATTCCTTCTCCCGGGAAGACCCGATCAGTCTCCGAATCCCGGTTACAAGACATTTCGACAATGGTAAAACAAGACCAGCAAAGCCACCCGATGTGCCGACAATCCCGATAGGAGTCGCGCGTATCCCGTTCTCAGGGAAACACCAGATGAGACAAGCTACGAGTAAAACCAAACCTCGAGTTTCCCTGAGGTGGCCCGGCAGGCGGCTCGGTTCAGACCAACACTTAGAGAAGCACTGGCCAGGGGGGGGGGTTAAAAATAAAGATGACCCTCGGGAGCACGACTCCCAAGGGAAAAGTATAGGTGGTGGTGAGGCAAATGGTAAAACCAAGGTTCGGCCTTGCTGGAGGAGTTTTATTCAAAGCAAACTGTCAAGGGTTCCCATAACACCCAACCGCGTTAGGAACGCAAAATCAAGGAACATAACACCGGTATGACAGAAACTAGGGCGGCAAGAGTGGAACAAAACACCAGACATAAGGCCAAGCCTTCCACCCTTTACCAAGTATATAGATGCATTAATTAAAAATAAGAGATATTGTGATATCCCAACATATGCATGTTCCAACATGGAACAAACTTCATCTTCACCTGCAACTAGCAACGCTATAAGAGGGGCTGAGCAAAAGGCGGTAACATAGCCAAACAACGGTTTGCTAGGAAGGTGGGTTAGAGGCTTGACATGGCAATATGGGAGGCATGATATAACAAGTGGTAGGTAGCGTGACATAGCGATAGAGTGAACAACTAGCAAGGAAAGACAGAAGTGATTTCTAGGGTATGGTCATCTTGCATGAGATCCCGTAAGGAAGAAGAACGAGTCCATGAAGAAGACAAACGGACGTAGTCGAACGGATCCTCAAAACTCCGGAACAAAGCCAAAGCTAACAAGAAGCAACCCGGAAAGAAGCAAGCAACATGGTAAACAACCGTCACATAAACATGGCATGATGCACAACCAAGTATGATGCATGTCCGGTTTAATGAGGCATGGCATGACAAAGTGCACAAACAAAACTACAAGTTAAGTGGAGCTCAATGTGCAACGAGTTGCATATTGACGAAACACCACATCAACCATTTAGTTCGCTCTCGTTTATGTACCCAACAATATTAAATGTTATTAAACATGGCAAGAGGTGAAGCATATGAAAACTACCTATCTAGGCAAGTTCAAATGAGGCCGGAACAACAAGCAACAAGTCCGGAAAAATCCACATTTGCAATGTATGGATTAGGCACTGTTCTGCCCCAAACCATATTTTAGAGTTCTTAAACATGCAAGATGAGTACACCATGTTAAACTAGGCATTTTTCTACCCCATTTACATATAAAGTTTATTAAAATTGGAGTTACGATTATTTAGTTATGAATTAAATCATTTTAACATGGCAGTTTGCAAAATAAACACAAACAACAAGTTTAACATTTTTAATATGGATGAAAGTAGCATATTATGAAACTAGATGAATTTCTAAGCATTTTTCATATATAAATCATTTTAATCCCATGCACCATTTGTGAGTTATTAAATGCATGAAACATGAGGTTTTTTCTGTAAAACTGTTGTCTCTGGAATAAATACTAAATTCGCAGATCTGAAAAAAAACCTAAACAGGCCGAAACTTGAACTGGCCCAACAGGTGAAAAAAAACAAGAGGGGAGGCACTGGAGCTGGCCTCACCATGGGCCTTGGCCCGTTCGGTGGGGAGGAGGCACGTTGGGCCCGATCAGGAGGCAACGACGCGGTCAACGCGAGCGGTCATCTCGCTCGACCACGGGCGAAGCAGAGGACGACAGAGGCGCGATGCAGGGGCAGGGGGGCATGAACTCTGGCTCCTCGACGTGAAGGTCACCGACGGTGATGGAGCTTGGTGAGGCGGCGACCAGGGCGACTCCGGCGGGTGATGCGTGCAACGAGGAGGAGGGTGCTCGTGCTCCTGCATCCATGAACGAGGCGCGGTCGGGGACTCCGGGCTGCTGCTACTAGCTAGCAATAGCGGGGTCGGCGGCGAGGTTCCAAGGAAGGAGGCGGCTCGTGGCCGCGCGGTGCTGGACTTGGCGGTGAGGGAACCAGGCGGAGGCGAGGGGAGCAGGTGCGCGGCGTGGAAGAAGACCGTCGTCATGGCCGCGGGTCACAGGGAGGCATGGCTCCGGCAGGCAGGGGATGGCGACGAGGTCCATAAGGGCAGCTCCCATGGCCTCCTCATGTTCGCGGGGTCCTATTGGAGTGGCGTCTTGCTGCTAATTCAGTCGCCGGCGGCGACGGTGCCAGGTGGGTTCTGGGCAGAGGTGAGATCTTGGAGCGGGCGGATCCACGGCGACAAGGCGCAGGGGTCGCTGCGTTTCTCCGGTGAGGTACTTGGTGATATGTCTCCAACGTATCTATAATTTTTGATTGCTCCATGCTATTTTATCTACTGTTTTGGACTATATTGGGCTTTATTTTCCACTTCTATATTATTTTGGGACTAACCTATTAACCGGAGTCCCGGTCCAGAATTGATGTTTTTTGCCTATTTCAGTGTTTCGGAGAAACAGAATATCAAACGGAGTCCAAACGGAATAAAATCTTCAGGAACGTGATTTTCTCACCAAACGTGATCCAGGAGACTTTGACCCTACTCCAAGGAGTCAAAGAGGAGGTCACGAGGGTGGGGGCCCCCCTAGGGCACGCCCCCTGCCTCGTGGGCCCCTCGGTGCTCCACCGACGTACTCCTTCCTCCTATATATACACACGTACCCCCAAACGATCAGACAGGAGCCAAAAACCTAATTCCACCGCCGCAACTTTCTGTATCCACGAGATCCCATCTTGGGGCCTGTTCCAGAGCTCTGCCGGAAGAGGGTCGTCATCACGGAGGGCTTCTACATCATCATAGCCTCTCCGATGAAGTGTGAGTAGTTTACCTCAGACCTTCGGGTCCATAGTTAGTAGCTAGATGGCTTCTTCTCTCTTTTTGGATCTCAATACAAAGTTCTCCCCCTCTCTTGTGGAGATCTATTCGATATAATCTTCTTTTTGCGGTGTGTTTGTTGAGACCGATGAATTGTGGGTTTATGATCAAGTCTATCTATGAATAATATTTGAATCTTCTCTGAATTCTTTTATGTATGATTGGTTATCTTTGCAAGTCTCTTCGAATTATCCGTTTGGTTTGGCCAACTAGATTGGTAGTTCTTGCCTTGGGAGAAGTGCTTAGCTTTGGGTTCGATATTGAGGTGTCCTTTCCCAGTGACAGAAGGGGAGCAAGGCACGTATTGCATCGTTGCCATCGAGGATAACAAGATGGGGTTTATTTCATATTGCATGAATTTATCTCTCTACATCATGTCATCTTGCTTAAGGCGTTACTATGTTTTTAACTTAATACTCTAGATGCATGCTGGATAGCGGTCGATGAGTGGAGTAATAGTAGTAGATGCAGGCAGGAGTCGGTCTACTTGTGTCGGACGTGATGCCTATATACATGATCATACCTAGATATTCTCATAAATATGCTCAATTCTGCCAATTGCTCAACAGTAATTTGTTCACCCACCGTAGAATACTTATGCTCTTGAGAGAAGCCACTAGTGAAACCTATGGCCCCCGGGTCTATTCTCATCATATCAATCTCCATCATTTTAATCTTGCTTTGCTTTTTTTACTTTGCCTTTACTTTTTACTTTGCATCTTTATACCAAAAATACCAA
This sequence comes from Triticum urartu, assembly GCF_003073215.2. Lineage (NCBI taxonomy): Eukaryota > Viridiplantae > Streptophyta > Magnoliopsida > Poales > Poaceae > Triticum > Triticum urartu. Next base: position 390,544,894 of record NC_053022.1, on the reverse strand, counting down.
AAAATATTATATCTATCAGATCTCACTCTCGTAAGTGACCGTGAAGGGATTGACAACCCCTAATCGCGTTGGTTGCGAGTAGCTATCGCTTTGTGCAGGTACGAGGGACTTGAGCGTGGCCTCCTACTAGATTGATACCTTGGTTCTCAAAAACTGAGGGAAATACTTATGCTACTCTGCTGCAACATTCCTTCCTCTTCGGGGAAAACCAACGCAAGCTCAAGACGTAGCAAGAAGGATTTCTGGCGCCGTTGTCGGGGAGTCTACGCAAAAAGTCAACATACCAAGTACCCATCACAATCCCTATCTCTCACATTACATTATTTGCCATTTGCCTCTCGTTTTCCTCTCCCCCACTTCACCCTTGCCATTTTATTCGCCCTCTCTCTCTCTATCCTCCCTCTCTATTTGCCTCTTTTGCCCATTTGCTCTTGTTTGCTTGCGTGCTAGTTTGTTTGCTTGTCGCCATGGCTAGTCTCATATCTTCCCCGTTGTCTCCTGAGAGTGAAGTTCTAAATTTTAAACAAAGGGAGGGAGAAAATCTAAAAGATGCTTGGTATAGAATTTGCAATGCTCAAAATAGATCTACCAGGAAGCAATCTACCTTAGTTCTTCTCCGCAATTTTTATGTAGGTGTTAATCCTTGGTATAGATATATTCTTGATACCATTACCGGAGGGAACTTCTTGGGTAGCCACACTTTTGATTCTTATAATGCCATGCTAAATTTATTTGGCTCACCACCTCTTTTGGTTAATGGAGCCATGTTAACTTTGGAGCATGTTATGCAAAGACTTGAAATTATTGAAAATAAAGTTGCTACTATTGAATTAATTGAAAATCTAGATAAAAATATCCACAATCAAATTACTCAATATGGATCTAAGGTAGGAATGACTCTGAAAAATATTAAGGAAAAGGAACCCATAGTTAATGAGAAGATAAACATAGATTCTACTAGAATTGATAAACTTGAGGGTATCATTACAAACTTGGGAACCGCTTTTTCTTCCGTAAAGAATACTCCAAGTCCTCCTACTAAAATTGCCAAGCTTATGTATGTTCCTAAAAATAAGGGTGAATCATCTAGTAAGGAAACTGCGGATCTTAAATCTATAAGTATTCATCCCAATCTTTTTGCTATCATTAAGGAACCAATTGCTACAAATGAATTTTTTGATCTTGTGCCGAAAAGTTTGATAATCCCTAGAAAGAAAGAAACTCCTAAGGGAAATAGATGCCTCATTGAAGAATTGCCAACCAAAGATGGCAATACTTAGATCTATCCTCGCTTTTATGCCTAGCTAGGGGCGTTAAACGATAGCGCTTGTTGGGAGGCAACCCAATTTTATTTTTATTCCTTGCTTTTTGCTCCTGCTTAGTGATAAATAAATTGTTTAACCTCTGTTTTGGTTGTGTTTTTTGTGTTTAATTAGCGTTTGTTCAAAGTAGAACCGTTGGGAAGACTTGGGGAAAGTCTTGTTGAACTTGCTGTAAAAAACAGAAACTTTAGCGCTCACGAGAACTGCTGTAATTTTTATTTGAAGAGTGCTATTTAGTTAATTATTTTTTCAGATGATTAATAGATAAATTCCTCACGTCCAGCAATTTATTTTAGAATTTTTGGGGTTCCAGATCTTGCGCTAGCTATAGATTACTACAGACTGTTCTGTTTTTGACAGATTCTGTTTTTCGTGTGTTGTTTGCTTATTTTGATGAATCTATGGTTAGTAAAATAGTTTATAATCCATAGAGAAGTTGGAATACAGTAGGTTTAACACCAATATAAATAAAGAATGAGTTCATTACAGTACCTTGAAGTGGTCTTTTGTTTTCTTTCACTAACGGAGCTCACGAGTTTTCTATTTTGAGTTTTGTGTTGTGAAGTTTTCATGTTTTGGGTGAATTCTTTTGATGGATTATGGAACAAGGTGTGGCAAGAGCCTAAGCTTGGGGATGCCCATGGCACCCCCAAGATAATCCAAGGACACCAAGAAGTCAAAGCTTGGGGATGCCCCGGGAGGCATCCCCTCTTTCGTCCACTTCCATCGGTAATTTACTTGGAACTATATTTTTATTCATCAACATGATATGTGTTTTGCTTGGAGTGTCTTGTATTATTTGTGTCTTTGTGTCTTAGTATGCCACAACCATCCTTGCTGTACACACCTTTTTGAGAGAGCCATACATGATTTAAAATTTGATAGAATACTCTATGTGCTTCACTTATATCTTTTGAGCTTAGTAGTTTTGCTCTATGTGCTTCACTTATATCTTTTGAGCGTTATAATTTTGCTCTATGTGCTTCACTTAGATCTTTTAGAGCACGGTGGTGGATTTGTTTTAAAGAAACTATTGATCTCTCATGCTTCACTTAAATTATTTTGAGAGTCTCTTAATAGCATGGTAATTTGCTTAATAATAATATGCTTGGTGTTCAAGATTTGTGAAACTTTCTTTTGAGTGTGTTGAATACTAAGAAAAGATTGAAGCATGATAATTGTTTTGAGATATGGAGGCGATAATATTAAATTCATGCTAGTTGAGTAGTTGTGAATTTAAAGAATACTTGTGTTAAAGTTTGTGAATCCCATAGCATGCACGTATGGTGAACCGTTATGTGACGAAGTCGGAGCATGATTTATTTATTGATTGTCTTCCTTATGAGTGGCGGTCGGGGATGAGCGATGGTCTTTTCCTACCAATCTATCCCCCTAGGAGAATGCGCGTAATACTTTTCTTTGATAACTTCTAGATGTTTGCAATAAGTATATGAGTTCTTTATGACTAATGTTGAGTCCATGGATTATACGCACTCTCACCCTTCCACCTTTGCTAGCCTCTCTAATACCGCGCACCTTTCGCTGGTATCATACACCCACCATATACCTTCCTCAAAACAGCCACCATACCTACCTATTATGGCATTTCCATAGCCATTCCGAGATATATTGCCATGCAACTTTCCACCGTTCTGTTTATGACACACTCCATCATTGTCATATTGCATATCCCGGTACACCACCGGAGGCATTCATATAGTCATATTTTGTTCTAAGAATCGAGTTGTAATTGTTGAGTTGTAAGAAAAATAGAAGTGTGATGATCATCATTATTAGAGCATTGTCCCAAGTGAGGAAAGAATTATGGAGACTATGATTCCCCCACAAGTCGGGATGAGACTCCGGACGAAAAAAGGGCCAAAGAAGCCCAAATAAAAAGAGGCCATAAAAAAGGCCCAAATAAATAAAAAAATGAGAGAAAAAGAGAGAAGGGACAATGTTACTATCCTTTTACCACACTTGTGCTTCAAAGTAGCACCATGATCTACATAGTAGAGAGTCTCTCATGTTATCACTTTCATATACTAGTGGGAAACTTTCATTATAGAACTTGGCTTGTATATTCCAATGATGGGCTTCCTCAAATTGCCCTAGGTCTTCATGAGCAAGCAAGTTGGATGCACACCCACTTAGTTTCTTTTTGAGCTTTCTTATACTTATAGCTCTAGTGCATCCGTTGCATGGCAATCCCTACTCACTCACATTGATATCTATTGATGGGCATATCCATAGCCTGTTGATACGCCTAGTTGATGTGAGACTATTTTCTCCTTTTTGTCTTCTCCACAACCACCATTCTATTCCACCTATAGTGTTATATCCATGGCTCACGCTCATGTATTGCGTGAAGATTGAAAAAGTTTTGAAAAAGTTAGAGTATGAAACAATTGCTTGGCTTGTCATCGGGGTTGTGCATGATTTAAATACTTTGTGTGGTGAAGATAGAGCATAGCTAGACTATATGATTTTGTAGGGATAACTTTCTTTCGCCATGTTATTTTGAGAAGACATAATTGCTTTGTTAGTATGCTTGAAGTATTATTATTTTTATGTCAATATAAACTTTTGTCTTGAACCTTTCGAATCTGAATATTCATATCACAATTAAGAAGATTTACATTGAAATTATGCCAAGTAGCACTCCGCATCAAAAATTCTCTTTTTATCATTTACCTACTCGAGGACGAGAAGGAATTAAGCTTGGGGATGCCTGATACGTCTCCAACGTATCTATAATTTTTGATTGCTCCATGCTATATTATCTACTGTTTTGGACTATATTGGGCTTTATTTTCCACTTTTATATTATTTTTGGGACTAACCTATTAACTGGAGGCCCAGCCCAGAATTGCTGTTTTTTTGCCTATTTCAGTGTTTCGGAGAAATAGAATATCAAACGGAGTCCAAACGGAATAAAATCTTCGGGAACGTGATTTTCTCACCGAACGTGATCCAGGAGACTTGGACCCTACTCCAAGGAGTCAAAGAGGAGGTCACGAGGGTGGGGGCGGCCCCCCTAGGCGCGCCCCCTACCTCGTGGGCCCCTTGGTGCTCCACCGATGTACTCCTTCCTCCTATATATACACACGTACCCGCAAACAATCAGACAGGAGCCAAAACCTAATTCCACCGCCGCAACTTTCTGTATCCACGAGATCCCATCTTGGGGCCTGTTCCGGAGCTCCGCCGAAAGAGGGCCGTCATCACGGAGGGCTTCTACATGATCATAGCCTCTCCGATGAAGTGTGAGTAGTTTACCTCTGACCTTCGGGTCCATAGTTAGTAGCTAGATGGCTTCTTCTCTCTTTTTGGATCTCAATACAAAGTTCTCCCCCTCTCTTGTGGAGATCTATTCGATGTAATCTTCTTTTTGCGGTGTGTTTGTTGAGACCGATGAATTGTGGGTTTATGATCAAGTCTATCTATGAATAATATTTGAATCTTCTCTGAATTATTTTATGTATGATTGGTTATCTTTGCAAGTCTCTTCGAATTATCCATTTGGTTTTGCCAACTAGATTGGTAGTTCTTGCCATGGGAGAAGTGCTTAGCTTTGGGTTCGATCTTGCGGTGTCCTTTCCCAGTGACAGAAGGGGCAGCAAGGCACGTATTGCATCGTTGCCATCAAGGATAACAAGATGGGGTTTATTTCATATTGCATGAATTTATCTCTCTACATCATGTCATCTTGCTTAAGGCGTTACTCTGTTTTTAACTTAATACTCTAGATGCATGCTGGATAGCGGTCGATGAGTGGAGTAATAGTAGTAGATGCAGAATCGTTTCGGTCTACTTGTCATGTACGTGATGCCTATATACATGATCATGCCTAGATATTCTCATAACTATGCTCAATTCCGTCAATTGCTCAATAGTAATTTGTTCACCCACCGTAGAATACTTATGCTCTTGAGAGAAGCCACTAGTGAAACCTATGGCCCTCGGGTCTATTCTCATCATATCAATCTCCATCACTTTAATCTTGCTTTGCTTTTTTACTTTGCCTTTACTTTTTACTTTATATATTTATACCAAAAATACCAAAAAATATTATATCTATCAGATCTCACTCTCGTAAGTGACCTGAAGGGATTGACAACCCCTAATCGCGTTGGTTGCGAGTAGCTATCGCTTTGTGCAGGTACGAGGGACTTGAGCGTGGCCTCCTACTGGATTGATACCTTGGTTCTCAAAAACTGAGGGAAATACTTACGCTACTCTGCTGCATCATCCCTTCCTCTTCGAGGAAAACCAACGCGAGCTCAAGACGTAGCACTTGGTGGGGCGATGGGGTCCTCCATGGAGGGTCCCTATGGAGAGAGGCGAGAGGGATTTGATGGTGAGGAGTGAGGACGGGATAGAAGAGAAAGGAGGGAGCACGGGAAGTAGGGAGAGGGCAACGCCCTGGTGGTGCTTGCTCCGGCGAGCTCTGTCATGGATGCGGCCTCAGTCAGGGGAGCTCGGCTCCTGGATCGAGAGGGTGGGTGCAGGAAGGATGGATTGGAGGGGATGCACTGGTTGGGCGAGGGGATCGAGGAGGATTGGGCGAGGCGATCCCGAGGTGGGAGGCGACCCGGTGACGGTGGTGGAGGGACAAATCTCCTAGATTCTAGGGTTGGGTCCCGTATATATATATATATATATTAAGTGGGTGTTTTGGTAGGGGAATTCAGTCCCTCCGATCGAAAACAAGTGGTTGCGAATAAATGGGTTAGGGACTTCAAACAATGAACCAAAGACGTTTTAGGGATGTTGGGTGACGATCCGGACACAACGGTCATGAGTGCCCGGTCGGGTTTGGGGAAGTTTTCGGACGCACGAGGGGGTCTGAGAACTGTGCGGAGAGGGGGTCTGACAAAAGGCCACAGAGGAAAGGGGTGTTAGGAGGGGTTTAGAGGGGTTGGTTGTGACTGTCTAGAAGGCCGAGGGCTACGGGAGAGAAGAGAGAGAGAGAGAGAGAGAGAGAGAGAGAGAGAGAGAGAGAGAGACCCGGCAGCAGTTTTCGGAGACCGAAAACGTCCGACGAAAAGACTGGCTATACTACCGCTATAGTTATCCGTTGGGGCGTCAAACGGACTCCGAATGCGATGAAACTTGGCAGGCGGCCTATCTACACTATAACAACACCGCATGCCAACTTTCAACCCATTCCGAGAACATTTTTCGGCCACTTATAAAATACTATTTCGGACATGCTGCGGGCGCGTGCGAGTGTGGTTGGGCTCAGAACGGACAACGGAGAGAACGGGGAGACCGGACGGATGCAAGTTTTGAAAACATGAGGATGCAATGGACATGATGAAAACGCAAGCAGATGACAAGGCAAGAATAGCGAATAACTGGAAGACACCTGGCGCATCGGTCTCGGGGCGTTACAACACTCCACCACTACAAGAGGATCTCGTCCCGAGATCTAGGATGGCACCAGAGAAAAACAGAGGAGGGAGAGAAGAGGTAAAACTAAGTTGCTTCTTTGACAAATGATTGAAACCAAAGAACCTTGCGAGGTTGAACGAATTGAAAGAAAGAATACAACGAAGATGAACAAAGTTGAAAACACTCCGTTAGAAAAGAGGAACAAGGAACATTACTAGAGCCTTGTAGGTTTAAAGACATAAGAAAAGGGTTGCAATGGACAAGAAGTACATGCAAGCACTCCGGTTGAAATGAGATGTACAATGAACGATAAGGATCAATTATGACAACACTCTGGTTGGAAAAGGAAGGCATAGAATATGAACTTGGCAAAAAGAAAGCACTTGGATGAGACTTCGGTTAGAAGAGGAATGATAGACACAACACTCTGGTTAAAACAAGATAGAGAAGGAATAAGAATGATATAATTTGGACAGTACTCTAACTCTAAATGGTAGGAATTGAACATGGATTTAACAAGACGAGAGGATACTTGATGAAATCAACAACACGCTACCTTCGGAGCTATTGAAAGAATGGCACAAGTGGTAAGAAAGATTTCAGACAGCACTCTGGTTGAGAAGGGAGGCAAAACTTGATAAGATGAAAAGAACTTGACAGGAGAACTGTCAGTGTCAAAACCGGCAAATCTCAGGTAGGGGGTCACGAACTGTGCGTCTAAGGCGGATGCTAACAGGAGGCAGGGGACACGATGTTTACCCAGGTTCGGGCCCTCTTGATGGAGGGAATACCCTACGTCCTACTTGATTGATCTTGATGATATGAGTATTACAAGAGTTGATCTACCACAAGATCGTAGAGGCTAAACCCTAGAAGCTAGACTATGGTATGATTGTATGTTGTCCTGTGGACTAAACCCTCCAATTTATATAGACACCGGAGGGGGCTAGGGTTACACAAAGTCGGTTACAAGGGAGGAGATCTACATATCCGTATTGCCAAGCTTGCCTTCCACGCCAAGGAGAGTCCCATCCGGACACGGGACTAAGTCTTCGATCTTGTATCTTCATAGTCCAACAGTCCGGCCAAGGGATATAGTCCGGCTATCCGGAGACCCCCTGTCAGTGTCAAAACCGGCAGATCTCGGGTAGGGGGTCCCGAACTGTGCGTCTAAGGCGGATGGTAACAGGAGGCAGGGGACACGATGTTTTACCCAGGTTCGGGCCCTCTTGATGGAGGTAAAACCCTACGTCTTGCTAGATTTATTCTTGATGATATGAGTATTACAAGAGTTGATCTACCACGAGATCGTAGAGGCTAAACCCTAGAAGCTAGCCTATGGTATGATTGTATGTATATCTATCGACTAGTCTGGCCTCGGTTTATATAATGCACCAGAGGCCTAGGATAACAAGAGTCCTAGCTGAATACGCCGGTGGGGAGGAGTCCTTGTCTTGATCACCAAGTCTTGTAGAATCTTCCATGTATGCGGCAGCTGTCTGAACTGGCCCATGAGTATACGGCCATGGGGGTCCTCGGCCCAATCTAACAGATCGGGAGATGACGTGGTGAGTACCCCCTAGTCCAGGACACCGTCAGTAGCCCCCTGAACCGGTCTTCAAGTTAGAGACACTCCTCGATTCTTCTGAACTGTTCTTCATCTTCGGTTGTCGGTCTTGGAAACTGGTTCAATAAATCTTCCCATCTTTGATCTTGAGGATCGCCGAAATGCATTCGACGAGTTTACACATCGGGTATCCGAGGAGCCCCTTTAAGTTTCTGTCCTTTATCAATGCCTTGTTATTTTTATGCCACACCTCGGGTTTGAAGTTGTTCCCGGCAGGCAGTGTCCTCTTGCGTCCGAGCTCTAAGACGGATAGCATTCGAGGTATCTTTTGCAGCCGAGCACTAATGCCGGACTGCTTCGGAGCTCCAACGCCGAAATGTATCCGAGCTCCAACGCCGTGCTGTGTCCAAGCTCCAACGGTGGACTATATCCAAGATGTCATAGATCATCTTGATCCAAAAAAAGTTGAAGGAGTTTAGCCGAGCTTAATGCTGGAAATGCCCTCTATAGAGCCAGCCACTAGGGCCCGAGCTTTATGCCGGACTGCTTCCGAGGTGGTGCACCACCCCGACTGTGGGCCGATTTTTTGTCAATATTTTTGATTGGTGCAATTTATTCTCTGCCGAGATATATATCCAGGAGCCCTCAAGGTGTGTATCGGTTTAAAACCCGAGATGCACCTGAAGGATGACGTAAGACCGCTGATCCCACTAGCCGCTAAGACTCAGGTTGATTTGTAAAATCGGCCTGAGGATCAAGTCCTAGCTCGGCAGGATACTTCGGGACACAAAAAGCAGCGTGCTCAGTCCTCGAGACTCAGGTTGGGTGCGGCCGACCAACCTGAGGATAAAAATCTCCTCGGAAACTATATTGCACTTAAAATTTTCTACATTGGATAGGCAATGTAGTAGCCCCCGAGACACTGGTCAGGTGGCAACACCAGATCATGGGATCGATGTGCCCCTTTAATATTTGTAAATAATAAGCTCGAAGCCCAGTAGCCCCCGAGCCCTAATGCGGGCACGGGTGGCCGAATTAAGGATCGATATCCATAGTAAAATCAAAAATTATGTGTAATGACTCTATGTATCCAAGTACTTTACGTCATTAATGCTCAGATCCGCATTGTACAAAACTTTGTTGACCGACCATCGGCTTCCACCTCCTCGGCCAGTAGCCGAAGAGTGTTTGTCCTACTTTATAAAGCCTTTATGAGGGCAAAGATTTACGACAAACAAGGCAATCTGGCCATATGGTTTTATAAACAAAGGTACACAGAGAGATATGTTATATTACTATTTAACATAAGAAATGTCTTCCAAAGAAAATAGTCCCGCTATCGGTTCCTTTCTTTGGGTTGTCATGCTAAGCATGATCATGAAACCTCAGCTCTAATGTAAGAGCAAAATATCAAGGATTTAGTTTGGGAGGCCAGTTAATAGCCCCCGGTAGTGTTCGGCGACAGTCGAGGTCAAGCCGTAAACACTTCGGCCATTGTTATGAGTGGCCCGTCATTTAACACAGTCATCGGATCGTTGACCAGTTTACACTTATTGTGATAGTCAGTTTTCGGCTTTCTCCACCGAGGTGCTTAACCGTGTGAGCTGGAAGCACAATCGCAGTGGTTCTCCCTTTGCATGCCTAGCCGAACAAAGTGGAACGTAGGAAGCAAGTGTAGGAGCCGGGCAACCCAACTATTGACCGAAGACACAATTCAAAACCGATGCATATATAGCAATATCCGAGAATATTTTTGCCGAATCTATAAAGTTGTCCAACATTGCACTGCGAGTCTTGTGCTGAAAACACACAAATAGTTTAAAAGTGCCATAAGCATGGAAAACCAAAAAACGTCAGTAAAAACTTGACGTCCGAACAAGATCAAGTGTTCAGTGCCAATCCGAAAATTGGTCATAGAAAAAAAGAGTGCTTTTGTCGTGCTTTAACATTACACATCCGATCTCAGGACTTCAAGCGGGTCAGCCTACGGCTGCAGCCTCCTATCCCGAAGGTGGAGTGCTTCTCGTTAGACCAGTTTAGCGAACTAAACTCGAGCAGTCACTAGAGAGAAAATGGGTTATCTGGCTATTGACCACACACTCATGTCGAAAAAGGAGCGATAGGAAAAGACTTTGCAACGACCAAGAAGAAAACACATTTACTATAAAATAGCTCATATAAATTTTAAGAGCCCCCAAGTGACTTGGGTAAAAGATTTTATGTATAATGATTGTATGTACCGAAGTACTTATATCATATCTTTGTTCAACTGAACTTTAAACGCGTCTTAACCGACCGTCGGCTTCTCCCTCTTTGGTCAAGGACCGAAAAGTGTTATGTACTCCACCTGTCGAGAATATCGACAGTGTTTCCGATAACCAGACAACCGGGCCATAAGGCTGTAACAGACAAAGCGCGCTCAGGGAACTTATGCTATATTACAGATGAAGTGTAAGAAGCATCTTCGAAGAAAATAGTACCCCCACCGATACCTTTCTTCGGTGCTCATTATTACTATGAGACTTGTGCAATAGATTTTTTGTACTCATGAGTTCCGTTGTGTGCCGACCATGATTGAAAACAATAAGAGCGGTAGCTTTCGGCTTCACCCAGTCTGAGGTCAGAGCTCGGAGGACCCGGTCGTGACAATCGCAGAGGTGCTCCCTTTACTCCCTAGCCGAACAATCGGGAATGTAGGGGTAAGCACATGAGCCAGGCAACCCAGCTTGCAAATCGCTTAAGTCAATATGGTGCATATTGTGGCGTAATACACGAACAAGGAACGAAGCCGTACAAGTATAATCATATGCAAGAGGAAAAGCTTCATAAAGGAAGCCCCCAAATAAACGGGGTATTTGAATATGTGTGTCACAAACAAAGTTTGGACAAGGAATTTTTTTACAAGCAACTTTTTTCCAAAAAAGTATAATGCTTGGTCGAACCGAACACAAGTTAAAAATTAAAACTCTGAGCATGAAGGCGACTTAGCTGGTTAATGTGTTCGGCATTGATGACGCGGTCCGAGCTTGATGTGGGACGAGGTTCCATCCCCCAAGCCGGTCCCGAGGTGGCGGAGTGGAGAGCTCGACACGCCGAAGTGGTGACATAGCACGGTCAATGCGGACCGGCAGAATAATGCCGAAGTCCCCGGATCATTTTCCTGTGCACAGAAAATAGTGCAAATAGGAGATAATAGTAATAATAATAAAAATCATTGCATAATAAATAATTTATGCAAAGTGAGTAATAAAAGAAATATGGCCTGGCGCCGAAGTCAATGTCGATGCAGGGCGTCGGCGTGATGCAGTAAAGGCGTGGCGAAGCCTGAATTCACAGGTCGGACTGAGTTCCGGATGCCGCGTTCACCGGACTATGTGCGGAAACTGACCGAACCACCACGCAACCATCGTTAATGCGACCATCATTTGATAGACCTATGTACAGATGATGGACAAACCAGAGTAATAATTCCTTGGGAAAAATAAACCCAAACAAGCAAAAAATACTAGGATTAATAGCACCTGGTTTATTTGTTGTAGCAATCCGAAGAAAGGTGATTCCCAAAATTGGGACTCGATCCGCACACTCATTGCCTGATGGGCGATAAAGCGACGGTATGGTGATGCTGGCCAAGGTTGGTTCGCCGAGGCAAAGCCCTCGGTCTAGCTATCATGACGGAGCTGGTCGGCTAATGACGCCGAAGTCTCCGGAGTAGGTTGATGAAGAGATGGCGAAGCCCCCGGTCTAGCCAAGATGTCGAAGCCTCGATGTCAGCTGATGAGTCGAAGTAGGTCGGCGTGATGGACACCAGCTTGAAGAAGCAATAGTGCGGCCCTGCCGATGCAGGTCGTGACGTGGTCGATGCCGGCTTGATGAAGCGACTGTGCGGCGATGCCGTTTTTCCCGCTCCGTGTAATCCGTGGGGCGGCGATGTTGGTGATGATTTATCCTTAGCGATGCCGGACTCTTGTTCGGCTTGCCGAGATGATGATCCGAAGAAGTTGAGCTCGGCTCAATAAAGTGACGACGTGTCTAGTGCAGGTCGGCAGCCTTGGAGCAATATCGTCGGACTAGTTTGACACCAGCATGATGATGACGGCGACCTCAGGGGAGGCTTAAAAATTTACGCGCACGTGCTTAAGAACAACACACAATACCCTAGAAGAGAATTCCTCTAAAAAGGTTGTCCAATGTCACGTTCATAAAGAAACATGAATTCGAATCGGATCCGTATTCGCACAGAAAACGGATCCGAAAATTGATCCACGCGTCGGAAGGTTCCCGGAGTTTGAACCGTCGGATCGAGCTGAAATTTGGAGGGGGGTAGATATGGGAATTCCGTAGTAGATGAACAGTTGGATCTTCCAAAGGACCTTCAAGCTAGGATCTGGAGACCACGCCCAAAACTCGTCCAGATTCCCGTCCAGATTTGACAGGGCTCTGGTATATCATAGATTGTCGGAGATTCCTCCATCGGAACTCGATGAAATTTTGCATGGCTGTTGTAGACTCAATTCCGCACAATTCCACCAAAGGGATCATCAAAGCGATGCTCTAAGAGGTGGTGGCATTGCATACAAGTTTGCTGTTCGGAAAAACAGCACGGTCGCCCGAGGGCAATGTTGACGTTGAGCCCCTGAGCTCCATGGATGATTCCTCCATGATCTTGATAGAGATCGGAGTTGATCGGAGATGGAGCACGGTCCTCGGTCGAGCCAAGGTCACCAGTCGAGCCGGCGACGAAGATGCCGGCATCGCAGTTGACCTGCAGACGAGCCATTGATCCTTTTGCCGATCACACAGCGGAACTCTCAATGAAAGCACCAATGTCGGTGTCAAAACCGGCGGATCTCGAGTAGGGGGTCCCGAACTGTGCGTCTAAGGCGGATGGTAACAGGAGGCAGGGGACACGATGTTTTACCCAGGTTCGGGCCTCTTGATGGAGGTAAAACCCTACGTCCTGCTTGATTTATTCTTGATGATATGAGTATTACAAGAGTTGATCTACCACGAGATCATAGAGGCTAAACCCTAGAAGCTCGCCTATGGTATGATTGTATGTGTATCTATCGACTAGCCTGGCCTCGGTTTATATAATGCACCAGAGGCCTAGGATAACAAGAGTCCTAGCCGAATACGCCGGTGGGGAGGAGTCCTTGTCTTGATCACCAAGTCTTGTAGAATCTTCCATGTATGCGGCAGCTGTCCGAACTGGCCCATGAGTATACGGCCATGGGGGTCCTCAGCCCAATCTAACAGATCAGGAGATGACATGGTGAGTACCCCCTAGTCCAGGAAACCGTCACCCCCTAATCCAAGACTCCCTTAGTAGCCCCTGAACTAGGCTTCAATGGTGATGAGTCCGGCTCACAGATTTGTCTTCGGCATTGCAAGGCGGGTTCCTCCTCCGAATACTCCATAGAAGATATTGAACACAAGGATAGTGTCTGGCTCTGCAAAACAAGTTCCACATAGCACCGTAGAGAGAATAATATTTCCACAAATCTAATCTGCTGACACGTTTGGCAGCATGACATCACACCACGGCCCGGTCATTATTCGAACCGCTTTTCTCAACCAGCATTTCACATATCGCAAGGCAGTTTTTTTGACACGTCTTGTCGAAGCAGAGATCGTGTCCCCCTTATTACGGGATTCTCATCAATACGAACGTGGGTAACCCAATCGTGCCCGTTGGTATGACTCCTCGATTTTAGGCAAGTCCCAAACGGCCATGAGGAGGACGCTTGATATTCACCCTCTTTATAAAGAGGCCAAGGCCCATCCTTTTTTCCCTCTCGTACTCAATTGAATCCTTTCCCCGCCTCGAGTTCCAACACCTAAGGCTCAGGTTAGGGGCTTAGGACCTTCAACCATGTCCGGATCCAACCTTCAAGGTCGGTGGATGCCTCCCTCTGTCACAGAGGAAGACATCAAGAAGCTAAGAGAGGCCAGGTATTTGACCATCGAAATCTCGCACAGGCTGCCTGCTCGAGGGCAGGTCATTCCCACTCCCGAATCCAGCGAGAGCGTTGTATTCATCTCTCACTTCCTCCGAGGGCTAGGCCTCGCCCTGGATCCCTTTGTTAGGGGGCTCATGTTCTATTATGGGATGGATTTCCATGACCTGGCCCCAGATTCCCTCCTTCACATCTCGTCGTTCATCGTCGTGTGTGAGGCCTTCGTCCGCATTACCCCACACTTCGGCTGTGGCTCAAGACTTTCAATGTGAAGCCGAAGATGATCGATGGGCGACACGCAGAAGTGCGCAGGTGCCGTAATAAGCAAAAATGCTGATGTTCCATGGCCAGAGGGTTCCTTCCCTGAGGTGTCCAGTTTATGGCAACGGGAGTAGTTTTATATCACAGCTCCCTGGAGTACCAAGTGGGTAGCCACCCCAGCCTTTCGCTCGGCCCCCCCACCACAACTGACGTCATGGATCAACAAGGGGCTGGACTGGGGGCCAGTAAATGATGTGCCGATATTGCAGAGTCGCATCCGAGATCTCTTAGAGAGAGAGAGAGACGTCAGCCTGGCCACGGTAATGCAAGTCATGCTAGTTCGTCAAGTCCCGCCTTGCAAACGTCGACCCCTCTGTATGTGGGAATTCAACCCAGAAGGACCTCAAACTATTCAGCACTTCCTCGGCATGATGCTCGAAGAGATGTACAAATTGTTCTTCAGACCACAAATAAAGTGTCCGGACACCATCGAGGATGCAGGTCTAAGCTATAATCGCCCAGATACCCAAGTAAGTAATCCCGTGGCCGAACACGCTGTCTTTTTATCTATCACAACATCATTCTGAAAAGTCGCTCTTTGACTAGGACTAGGTAACAAAGGCGAAGATGATCAGGTGTTCGGCCCCCCTTCCTGAAGGCTCGGCCAATCCAGTACTAGCCAGAATGCTCGAGCCGGCGCCTTATCAGGCGCCCTCAGGGGAAGATAAAGGGGGGAATAAAGAGGCTGAAAGCAGGCCTCACTCATTATTCATCCCAACCGGGGGAATTAGCGCCTCCGCGAAGGAGGATGACCAGGGAGAAGAATCTGAAATTCCCTCTCCCCAAGGAAGGAAGAGGACCACCTCTGAAGACCCGGAAACAAAGGTTTCCAAACGGGGGAAGAAATCTTTGCCAGAGGGTCCTGCCTCGGAGGGTACTCTTGCCGCACAGTGCCTGCAAGGGGATCATCCCTCTGCCGAGTTGTAAGTAAACAAAAGGTACTTAATAGTAAAAATATCCTACATTATTTCTGAAGACAATAACCGAAGCATATATCTTGTAGTTCGGATCATAGCCCTTCTCGACAGAGTTCGTCTTCGGGGGATCTTCTTCCGGAGATGATGGAGAGCGAAACACCTCCCCATGCCACCCCGCCTCATGAGGCGGGCGATCCTAAAGTGTCATCATGGAGGGTTTCTCCTGATCCGCCAAGGACAGAGGGTAATCCTTCGGCCACCCGAAGTCCTCAGTATTCGGCTCCTAAAGAGATCAATAGAAGGAGTTCGGAACTGTCCGGTGTGCGATCGGACGCACTGAAGGATCTTCTGGAGCAAGCGGCCATCTCAGAAGCGCATCGTACGCTAATGGGTACGGTGATTGAGAGGATTTCATCCGCTGAAAGCGGGTTGCATGAAGCTTTTACAAGTCTGCTGAAAGGCTTTGAGGTACGTGGAATAGTGTATGTTTTTGACAATACCGCACACGTTAGATGTGCCCTATGCAGATAGTAGCCCCTAAGACTCTGGTTGCCATCAAGAACGGCGGCAAATAGAGGATCATAGTCCCAGGCATAATTAGGCTACCTTTATGTGCAGATGGCTGAAGGTCCAGTGGCTAGCCGGACTAGTGAGTTTGCCGAGCTGAAGCGGCAACTTGATGCGGCTGATGCCGACATCGTGCTTGTTGATACGTCCATTTTGCATCATGATTTTATATCAATATTTATTGCATTATGGGCTGTTATTACAAATTATGTCACAGTACTTATGCCTATTCTCTCTTATTTTACAAGGTTTACATAAAGAGGGAGAATGTCGACAGCTGGGATTCTGGCTAGAAAAGGAGAAAATATTAGAGACCTATTCTGCACAGCTCCAAAAGTCCTGAAATTTCACAGATGATGTTTTCCAAATATATAAAAAACATTGAGCGCAAGAACCTCACCAGGGGGGCACACCCTGCCCACGAGGGTGGGGGGCGCGCCCTCGTGGGCCCCTGGTGGCCCTCCGGTGACCATCTTGTGCTATATGGACTCTTTCGATGGGAAAAAATCATAAGCCATCTTCTCGGACGAAACTCCGCCGCCACGAGGCGGAACCTTGGTGGAACCAATCTAGGGTTCTGGCGGGGCTGTTCTGCCGGGGAAACTTCCCTCCCGGAGGGGGAAATCATCGCCATCGTCATCACCAACGCTCCTCTCATCGGGAGAGGGCAATCTCCATCAACATCTTCATCAGCACCATCTCATCTCAAAACTCTAGTTCATCTCTTGTATCCAATTCTTGTCTCCTAGTCCGGGATTGGTGCTAGTAGGTTGCTAGTAGTGTTAATTACTCCTTGTAGTTGATGCTAGTTGGTTTAATTGGTGGAAGATCATATGTTCAGATCCTATATGCACATTAATACCCCTCTGATTATGAACATGTTTATGATTTGTGAGTAGTTACTTTTGTTCCTGAGGACATGGGAGAAGTCTTGCTATTAGTAGTCATGTGAATTTGGTATTCGTTCGATATTTTGATGAGATGTATGTTGTCTCTCCTCTAGTGGTGTTATGTGAACATCGACTACATGACACTTCACCATTGTTTGGGCCTAGAGGAAGGCATTGGGAAGTAATAAGTAGATGATGGGTTGCTAGAGTGACAGAAGCTTAAACCCTAGTTTATGCGTTGCTTCGTAAGGGGCTGATTTGGATCCATATGTTTCATGCTATGGTTAGGTTTACCTTAATACTTTTGTTGTATTTGCGGATGCTTGCAATAGAGGTTAATCATAAGTGGGATGTTTGTCCAAGTAAGGGCAGCACCCAAGCACCGGTCCACCCACATACCAAATTATCAAAGTATCGAACGCGAATCATATGAGCGTGATGAAAACCAGCTTGACGATATTCCCATGTGTCCTCGGGAGCGCTTTACATCATATAAGAGTTTGTCCAGGCTTGTCCTTTGGTACAAAAAGGATTGGGCCACCTTGCTGCACTTTATTTACTTTTGTTACTTGTTGCTTGTTACAAATTATCCTATCACGAAACTATCTGTTACCACTTATTTCAGTACTTGCAGAGAATACCTTGCAGGAAACCGCTTATCATTTCCTTCTGCTCCTCGTTGGGTTCGACACTCTTACTTATCGAAAGGACTAGATAGATCCCCTATACTTGTGGGTCATCAAGACTCTTTTCTGGCGCCGTTGCCGGGGAGTGAAGCGCCTTTGGTAGGTGGAATTTGGTAAGGAAAAATTTATATAGTGTGCTGAAATTTACTATCACTTGTTACTATGGAAAGTAATCCTCTGAGGGGCTTGTTCGGGGTATCTTCACCCTGACCAGTAGAGCAAAGAGTTGCTGCTCAACCTACTGAACCTACTGAAAATGAAAATGCTTGCTTCAAAATTCCTTTGGGTATGGTAGAAAAATTACTAGCTAATCCTTTTTTGGGAGATGGAACAAAACATCCTGATGAGCATCTAATATATGTGGATGAAGTTTGTGGATTATTTAAGCTTGCAGGTGTACCCGGAGATGTTTTTAAGAAGAAGGTCTTCCCTTTATCTTTGAGGGAGATGCATCGACATGGTACATGCTATGTGATGATATGGAGTCTTGGAATTACAAACGATTGAAATTGGAATTTCATCAAAAGTTTTATCCTATGCATCTTGTTCATCGTGATCGCAATTATATATATAATTTTTGGCCTCATGAAGGAGAAAGCATCGCTCAAGCTTGGGGGAGGCTTAAATCAATGTTATATTCAAGCCCCAATCATGTGCTCTCAAGAGAAATGATTATTCAAAGTTTTTATGCTCGGCTTTCTGATAACAATCACACCATGCTTGATACTTCTTGTGCTGGCTCTTTTATGATGAAGACTATTGAATTCAAATAGGATTTATTGGAAAGAATTAAACGCAACTCCGAAGATTGGGACCTCGACAATGGTAAGGAGTCAGGTATGACACCTAGTTTTGATTGTGTTAAATCTTTTATGGATACCGATATTTTCCATAAATTTAGCACTAAATATGGACTTGACTCCGAGATAGTAGCTTCTTTCTGTGAATCTTTGGCTGCTTATGTTGATCTCCCCAAGGAGAAGTGGTTTAAATATCATCCTCCCATAGAAGTAAAAGTAGCTGCACCTATTAAAGTTGAAGAAAAGACTATTACTTATAATGATCCTATTGTTCCTACTTCTTATGTTGAGAAACTGCCTTTCCCTGTTAGGATCAAGGATCATGCTAAAGCTTCAACTGTGGTTCGTAAAAGCAATATTAAAACATATACACCTCCTGAGCAAGTTAAAGTTGAACCTAATATTGCTATTGTTAAAGATCTCTTGTCTGATAATATAGATGGGCATGTTGTTTATTTCTGTGATGAAACTGCTAGAATTGCTAAACCCCGTGACACAGATAAACCTAAACCTATGGTAGGAATGCCTATCATTTCTGTTAAAATAGGAGATCATTGTTATCATGGCTTGTGTGATATGGGTGCTAGTGCTAGTGCAATACCTATTGGCTTATACAAAGAAATTATGCATGACATTGCACCTGTTGAGTTAGAAGATATTGATGTCACAATTAAACTTGCTAATAGAGATACTATTTCACCAATGGGAATTGTTAAAGATGTTGAAGTCTTGTGTGGGAAAACTAAATATCCTGATGATTTTCTTGTTCTTGGTTCCCCAAAAGATAGCTTTTGTCCCATTATATTTGGTAGACCCTTCTTAAATACTGTTAATGCTACCATAGATTGAAAAAGAGATGTTGTTACTATCGGTTTAGATGATATGAATCATGAATTTAATTTTTCTAAATTTAGTAGACAACACCGTGAAGAAGAATTACCTAGTAAGGATGAAATTATTGGTCTTGCTTCTATTGCCGTACCTCCAAGTGATCCTTTAGAACAATATTTGCTAGACCATGAAAATGACATGTTTATGAATGAAAGAAGGGAATTAGATGAAGTATTCTTTAAATAGGAACCTATTATGAAACACAATTTACCTGTTGAAATCCTAGGGGGTCCTCATCCACCCAAGGGTGATCCTGTGTTTGAGCTTAAACCGTTACCGGATACTCTTAAATATGCTTATCTTGATGAGAAAAAGATATATCCTGTTATTATTAGTGCTAACCTTTCAGAACATGAAGAAGAGAGATTATTGAAAACTCTGAAGAAGCACCATGCTGCTATTGGGTATACTCTTGATGATCTTAAGGGCATTAGTCCGACTCTATGCCAACATAAAATTAATTTGGAAGAAGATGCTAAACTAGTTCGTGATCATCAACGCCGTCTGAATCCTAAAATGAAAGAAGTGGTAAGAGAGGAGATACTAAAGCTCCTTGAGACTGGTATAATTTACCCCGTTGCTGATAGTCAGTGGGTAAGCCCTGTCCATTGTGTCCCTAAGAAGGGAGGTATTACTATTGTTCCCAATGACAAAGATGAATTGATTCCTCAAAGAATTATTACTGGTTATAGGATGGTAATTGATTTCCGCAAATTAAATAAGGCTACTAAAAAGGATCATTACCCCTTACCTTTGTCGATCAAATGCTAGAAAGATTATCCAAACATACACATTTTTGCTTTCTAGATGGTTATTTTGGTTTCTCTCAAATACCTGTGTCAGCCAAAGATCAATCAAAGACTACTTTTACATGCCCTTTTGGTACTTTTTCTTATAGACGTATGCCTTTTGGTTTAGGTAATGCACCTGCTACCTTTCAAAGATGCATGATGGCTATATTCTCTGACTTCTGTGAAAAGATTTGTGAGGTTTTCATGGACGACTTTTCCGTCTATGGATCTTCTTTTGATGAATGCTTAAGCAACCTTGATCGAGTTTTGCAGAGATGTGAAGAAACTAATCTTGTCTTGAATTGGGAAAAGTGCCACTTTATGGTTAATTAAGGTATTGTCTTGGGGCATAAAGTTTCTGAAAGAGGTATTGAAGTTGATAAAGCCAAGGTTGATGCTATGGAAAAGATGCCATGTCCCAAGGACATCAAAGGTATAAGAAGTTTCCTTGGTCATGCCGGTTTATATAGGAGGTTCATTAAGGACTTATGAAAAATCTCTCGGCCTCTGACTAATTTATTACAAAAAGATATACCATTTGTTTTTGATGATGATTGTGTAGACACATTTGAAATACTTAAGAAAGCATTGATCTCTGCACCTATTGTCCAGCCACCTGATTGGAATTTACCCTTTGAAATTATGTGTGATGCTAGTGATTATGATGTAGGTGCTGTTCTAGGACAAAGAGTTGATAAGAAACTAAATGTTATTGAATATGCTATTAAAACTCTAGACAATGCTCAAAGAAATTATGCTACTACTGAAAAAGAATTCTTAGCAGTTGTATTTGCTTCTGATAAGTTTAGACCTTATATTGTTGATTCTAATGTAACTATTCACACTGATCATGCTGCTATTAAATATCTTATGGAAAAGAAAGATGCTAAACCTAGACTTATTAGATGGGTTCTCTTGCTACAAGAATTTGACTTACATATTGTTGATAGAAAAGGAGCCGAGAACCCCTTTGCAGACAACTTGTCTAGGTTAGAAAATGTGCTTGATGACCCACTACCTATTGATGATAGCTTTCCTGATGAGCAATTAAATGTCATAAATGCTTCTCATACTACTCCATGGTATGCTGATTATGCTAATTACATTGTTGCTAAGTTTATACCACCTAGTTTCACATACCAGCAAAATAAAAAGTTCTTATATGATTTGAGGCATTAATTTTGGGATGACCCACATCTTTATAAAGAAGGAATAGATGGTGTTATTAGACGTTGTGTACCTGAGCATGAACAGGAATAGATCCTATGCAAGTGTCACTCCGAAGCTTATGGAGGGCACCATGCTGGAGATAGAACTGCACATAAGGTACTACAATCTGGTTTTTATTGGCCTACTCTCTTCAAGGATTCCTGTAAGTTTGTCTTATATTGTGATGAATGTCAAAGAATTGATAATATTAGTAGACGTCAAGAAATGCCTATGAATTATTCACTTGTTATTGAACCATTTGATGCTTGGGGCTTTGACTATATGGGACCTTTTCCTTCCCCTAATGGTTATACACATATTTCATTTGATGTTGATTACGTTACTAAGTGGGTAGAAGCTATTCCAACTAGTAGTGCTGATCATAACACTTCTATTAAAATGCTTAAAGAAGTTATCTTTCCAAGGTTTGGAGTCCCTAGATATTTAATGACCGATGGTGGTTCACATTTTATTCAAGGTGCTTTCCATAAAATGCTTGCTAAATATGATGTTAATCATAGAATTGCATCCCCTTATCACCCTCAGTCTAGTGGTCAAGTAGAATTGAGTAATGAGAACTCAAATTAATTTTGCAAAAGACTGTTAATAGGTCCAGAAAGAATTGGTCCAAGAAACTAGATGATGCATTATGGGCCTATAGAACTACATATAAAAACCCTATGGGTATGTCTCCGTATAAAATGGTCTATGGAAAAGCATGTTACTTACCTCTCGAACTAGAACACAAGGCTTATTGGGCTATTAAAGAACTAAATCATGATTATAAACTTGCCGGTGAGAAGAGGTTATTTGATATTAGCTCACTTGATGAATGGAGAACCCAAGCCTACGAAAATGCCAAGTTGTTTAAGGAAAAAGTTAAAAGGTGGCATGACAAAAGGATACAAAAGCGTGAGTTTAATGTAGGTGATTATGTATTGCTATACAACTCTCGTTTAAGATTTTTTGCAGGAAAGCTTCTCTCTAAATGGGAAGGTCCCTACGTTATCGAGGAGGTCTACCGTTCCGGTGCCATAAAAATCAACAACTTCGAAGGCACAAATCCGAAGGTGGTAAATGGTCAAAGAATCAAACATTATATCTCGGGCAATCCCATAAATGTTGAAACCAATGTTATTGAAACCATAACCCCGGAGGAGTACATAAGGGACACTTTCTGGAACGTTTCAGACTCTGAAAAGGAATAGGTATGTGGTACGGTAAGTAAACCAACTCCAAAACAATTTTTAAAGGCAATATTTCTCCGTTTTGGAATATTTAGAAAAATAGAAAAATAAGCAGCAGTCCGGAAAGGACACAAGGGCTCCACGAGGGTGGAGGGTGCGCCCTACCCCCTGGGCGCGCCCCCCTACCTCGTGGGCACCTCGTGTGCTCTCCGGACTCCGTTTTCTTACAAGACACGTATTTTGGTCGGTAAAAATTCATTATATAACCTCCCGGGGGTTTTGACTCCTGTATCACACAAAAATCTCTTGTCTTTGTTTCGAGTTGTTTTTCTGACAGATCTAGATTATCATGATGTCTCCAAGTGCACCCAAGTACAAGTTCTTCGAGAAGGTCATTGTCGGTGTCAAAACCGGCGGATCTCGGGTAGGGGGTCCCGAACTGTGCGTCTAGGCCGGATGGTAACAGGAGGCAAGGGAGACGAAGTTTTACCCAGGTTCGGGCCCTCTTGATGGAGGTAAAACCCTACGTCCTGCTTGATTAATATTGATGATATGGGTAGTACAAGAGTAGATCTACCACGAGATCGGAGAGGCTAAACCCTAGATGCTAGCCTATGGTATGATTGTTGTTCTTTATGTTGTCCTATGGACTAAAACCCTCCGGTTTATATAGACACCGGAGAGGGTTAGGGTTACACAAAGTCGGTTACAATGGTAGGAGATCTACATATCCGTATCGCCAAGCTTGCCTTCCACGCCAAGGAAAGTCCCTTCCAGACACGGGACGAAGTCTTCAATCTTGTATCTTCATAGTCCAGGAGTCCGGCTGAAGGTATAGTCCAGCCATCCGGACACCCCCTAATCCAGGGCTCCCTCAGTAGCCCCTGAACCAGGCATAGATGACGACGAGTCCGACGCGCAGATTGTTTTCGGCATTGCAAGGCGGGTTCCTCCTCCAAGTACTTCATAGAAGATTTTGAACACAAAGATAGTGTCCGGCTCTGCAAAATAAGTTTCTACGTACTGCCATAGAGAGAATAATATTTACACAAATCTAATCTGCTGACGTATTCCGTAGCGTGACATCACACCACGGCCAAGCCTTTATTCGAATCGTTTTATTGTCCCACCTCAGCGTGTCATGCGAGGCGGTTTCCTTGGCATGTCTCGTCGAAGCAGAGATCGTGTCCCCTTATTCCGGGATTCTCATCAATACGGGCGTGGGTAACCCAACCGCTTCTAGGACTCCTAGACTATAGGCAAGTCCAAACGGCCACAGAGAGGACGCTTGATATTCACCCTCTTTATAAAGAGACAACGCTTTTATTTTTTCCCTCCCGTGCTCAATTGAATCCTTCCCCCACCTCAAGCTCAAACACCCAAAGTTCAGGTCAGGTGCTCCGAACCTTCAATCATGTCCGGATCTAGCCTTCAAGGCCGATGGGTGCCTTCCTCCATCACGGAAGAAGACATCAAAAAGTTGAGGGAGGCCAGATATCTGACCATCGAGGTTTTGCATCGGCTGCCTGCCCGAGGGCAGGCCGTCCCCTCCCCCGAACCCAACGAGAACGTCGTGTTCGTCTCCCACTTCCTCCAAGGTCTAGGCCTTGCTCTGGATCCTTTCGTCAGAGGTTTGATGTTTTATTATGGGCTAGATTTCCATGATCTAGCTCCAGACTCCTTTCTTCATATCATGACATTTATTGTCGTGTGTGACGCCTTCCTCCGGGTTACCCCTCACTTTGGCCTATGGCTCAAGACCTTTGAAGTAAAGCCGAAGATGATCGAGGGGCAACATGCAGCGTGTGGAGGCACCTCGATATGCAAGATGACGGGAGCTCCATGGCCCAAAGGTTCCATTCCAGAGGTGTCTGAATTGTGGCAACAGGAGTGGTTCTACATCACGGCTCCTAGAAGTGCCAAGTGGGCGGCCACCCCTGTTTTCCGCTCGGGCCCTCCACCACAACTGATGTCATGGATCAGTAGAGGTCTGAGCTGGGGTCCAGCCAAGGGCGTGCCTATAGTGCAAAGCCGCATTCGAGATCTCTTCAATGGAGATTTTAGTTTGGTTGCGGTAATACAAGTTATGCTGGTTTGTTTAGTCCAGCCTTGCAAACGGCGGCCCCTTCGCTTGTGGTAGTTCAATCCCGAGGGACCGCGTGTCATTCAAAATTTCCTCGGCCTGACGCACGAGGAGATATACAAGTCATTTGTAACACCCTCGATGCGACTATATCTCCCATGTGTCGAGGCACGACTTAGAGGCATAATCGCATTGAAGGCATATGTCGCAAGTTAGGCAATCTTCACAACATCCCATGTAATATGAATAATAAAGGGGAGATAACATAGTTGGCTTACACTCGCCACGTCAATCAAGTACATAAATAACATTACATCAACCAACCACTCATGGCCTGACTACGGGGCCAAAATAAAAGAGAACCCAACATGCGACACGGTCCCAATCACCCCAACTGGGCACCACTACTAATCATCAGGAAAGGAAACATAGTAACATTGAGAGTCCTCGTCGAACTCCCACTTGAGCTCGAGCGCGTCACCTGGAGCGGAATCATCAGGCGCTGCATCTGGTGTAATAGTAATCTGTTAGCCACAGGGACTCAGCAATCTCGCACCCTCACGATCAAGACTATTTAAGCTTATAGGTAAGGCAAGGTAAAAATATATGTGGAGCTGCAGCAAGCGACTAGCATATATGGTGGCTAACTTATTCGCAAAAGAGAGCGAGAAGAGGGGGCAAAGCGCGAGCGAGAAACTAGAGAACAACCTGCGCAAACATTACTCCAACACCGTGTCCGCTTCCCGGACTCCGCCGAGAAGAGGCCATCACGGTAACACACTCAGTTGATTCATTTTAATTAAGTTAAGGTTCAAGTTATCTACAACCGGACATTAACAAATTCCCATCTGCCCATAACCGCGGGCACGGCTTTCGAAAGTTCAAATCCCTGCAGGGGAGTCCCAACTTAGCCCATGACAAGCTCTCACGGTCAACGAAGGAATAGACCTCCTCCCAAGACGTTCCGATCAGACTCGGTATCTCGGTTCTTCAAGACACTTCGACAGGTTAAAACAAGACCAGCAACACCGCCCAAATGTGCCGACAAATCCCGATAGGAGCTGCACATATCTCGTTCTCAGGGCACACTCAGATGAGCCAGACGTCGGGTAGGCCAGCCCAGAGTTGCCCCTGGTAGCCCCGGACATCGCTCGGTTGGACCAACACTCAGAGGAGCACTGGCCCGGGGGGGTTAAAATAAGATGACCCTTGAGTCTGCAGAACCCAAGGGAAAGAAAAAGGCTAGGTGGCAAATGGTAAAACCAAGGTTGGGCATTGCTGGAAAAGCTTTAATCAAGGCGAACTATCAAGGGGTTCCCATTATAACCCAACCGCGTAAGGAACGCAAAATCCGGGAACATAACACCGATATGACGGAAACTAGGGCGGCAAGAGTGGAACAAAACACTAGGCGAGAGGCGAAGCCTTCCTCCCTTTACCAAGTATATAGATGCATTAAGATAACATGGCAATATAATGATATCCCAACAAGTAATAAATGTTCCAACAAGGAACGGCCTCCAATCTTCACCTGCAACTAGCAACGCTATAAGAGGGGCTGAGCAAAGCGGTAACAAAGCCAATCAACGGTTTGCTAGGACATGGTGGGTTAGAGGTTTTACATGGCAATATGGGAGGCTTGAAAGCAAGTGGTAGGCATCGTGGCATAGGCATAGCAAAGAGCGAGCAATCTAGCATAGCAAAGATAGTAGTGATTTCGAGGGTATGATCATCTTGCCTGCACAGTTGTCAGAGTTGACTGGATCCTCGAAAGCAAACTCAATGGGATCCTCGTTAGCGAACTCGTCTCCCGGCTCTACCCAAACAAGACAAACAAGCAACAAGGACACAATCAACCACGTGCAAGGAACAAACAATACGAAGCAATGATGGTATGCTATGCGGGATGCATATGCAAGATATGACAGAAAATGCAAGAACCTGGCCTCAACTTGGAGATCAAAGTGTGCCACTGGAAAGATGAGATTAAATCGCTTGAAAACGATATAAAGAACGTCGGGATCGGAGTTACGGTTTGGAAATGGCAAGCGATTCAAATATGACACCGATTTGCGATTTACAGCAAGTAGCCATCTAATTGCAACGGGGAAAATGCTCGAATGCATGAGACGAACACGTATGCAAATGCAATGCACATGATGACATGATATGAGATGGATGACAACGACAACAACACACGGGGACAAAGACCCGAACCCAAGAAAATAAAATAACTTAACACCGGAAACGGCAAGAGTTGGAGTACGAATAGGGAAAGTTACATCCGGGGTGTTACAACACTCCACCACTACGAAAGGATCTCGTCCCGAGATCTAGGACTGAAAGAATGCCGGGTACTCAGAACGGAGGTGATCCTCGCGTTCCCAGGTAGCTTCACGGTCGGAATGGTGTGACCACTTGACTTTGAGAAATTTGATTGACTTATTGCGAGTCTTGCGTTCAGTCTCTTCAAGAATAGCAACTGGGTGCTCATGATAAGAGAGATCTTCTTGGAGCTCAATGTCCTCGAAGTTGACGGTGCGGTCAGGAGTCTTGAAGCACTTTCGAAGCTGAGAGACATGGAACACGTCATGAACATTTGCAAAGTTTGAAGGAAGCTCGAGTTGATAGGCGAGGTCGCCTCTCTTGCTGACAATCTTGAAAGGTCCCACGTATCTGGGGGCAAGCTTCCCTTTGATACCGAAGCGACGAGTACCTTTCATAGGAGAGACGCGGAGGTAAACATGATCTCCGATCTCGAAAGCCAAATCGCGGTGCTTACTATCATAGTAGCTCTTCTGATGGGATGGGGCTGCTTTGAGGTTATCTCGAATGACTTTGCACATTTCTTCTGCCTCTGTGATTAAGTCATTACCCAAAAACTGACGTTCACCGGTTTCAAACCAGTTGAGAGGGGTACGGCACTTCCTGCCATACAGAATTTCAAATGGGGCCTTGCCCGAACTTGCTTGAAAACTGTTGTTGTAGGAGAATTCAGCATAAGGAAGACAATCCTCCCACTTCATGCCGAAGGAGATCACACAAGCCCTGAGCATATCTTCAAGAATCTGGTTGACACGCTCGACTTGACCGCTAGTTTGAGGATGTAAAGCTATGCTGAAGCAGATGTTGGTGCCCATGTCCTTCTGAAAAGAATCCCAAAACTTCGAGGTAAAGATGCTGCCATGGTCTGAAGAGATCACTTGTGGAATACCGTGCAGAGAGACAATACGAGAGGTATAGAGTTCCGCCAATTGAGCTGTAGTGATCGACTCTTTGATAGGCAGAAAGTGAGCCACTTTAGTGAGTTTGTCGATGACAACGAATATAGCATCATTGCCACGCTTGGACTTTGGAAACCCAGTCACGAAGTCCATTTCAATATGGTCAAACTTCCATTCTGGAATGGCAAGAGGTTGGAGGATACCAGCTGGCCTTTGGTGTTCTGCCTTCACTCTTCTGCAGACATCACATTCATTCACGAACTGAGCAATCTCGCACTTCATTCGAGTCCACCAATAAGCTTGATTGAGGTCCTGATACATCTTCGTGCTCCCAGGGTGGATGGAGAGGAGAGAATTGGGAGCCTCATTCATGATCACTTTACGGAGGTCACCTTTGGGTACAACAATATGATCCTCGAAGAATAGAGTATCCTTGTCATCAAGGCGGTAGCACTTGTACTTGGGTTGACTCTTGGCAATCCCAATCTTCACCTTTTTCACCATAGCATCAAGAAGCTGGGCCTGGCGAATCTGGTCTTCCAAGGTAGGAGAGACTAGAAGGTTGGCGAGGAAACCTTGAGGAACAACTTGCAGATTAAGTTTGCGGAAAGCTTCACAAAGCTCGGGTTGATAAGGCTTAAGAATCAGACTGTTGCAATAAGCCTTTCTTCTTAGTGCGTCAGCAATCACATTGGCCTTGCCTGGAGTATACTCTATACTCGGATTATACTCTTGAATCATTTCGACCCATCGAGTTTTCCTGAGGTTGAGATTAGGCTGAGTGAAGATGTACTTGAGACTCTTGTGATCAGTGAAAATGTCCACTTTTCTTCCCAATAGAAGATGTCTCCAAGTCAAAAGAGCATGCACAACTGCCGCCAACTCGAGATCATGAGTGGGGTAGTTCTTCTCATTAGGCTTCAACTGGCGAGAAGTATAAGCAACAATTTTCTTCTCTTGCATCAATACTGCGCCAAGACCTTGGAGAGAGGCATCACAAAAGACCTCGTACGGCTTGGATTCATCAGGCGGAGTGAGAACTGGAGCAGTGATCAATTTCTCTTTCAAAGTGTTGAAAGCAATGTCACACTCTGGAGACCAAACGTACTTGACGTGCTTCTGGAGAAGATTTGAGAGAGGCTTCGCGATCCTAGAAAAGTTTTCAACGAATCTTCGGCAATAGCTTGCGAGACCGAGGAAACTGCGGAGTTGCTTCACGTTCTGAGGAGGTTCCCAATTCACAATTGCAGACACCTTCTCAGGATTCACGGCAATGCCCTTGGCAGAGATAATATGACCAAGATAAAGAACCTCATCGAGCCAAAATTCACACTTGGAGAACTTGGCGTAGAACTGATGTTCTCTGAGCTTATCGAGTACCAAACGCAAGTGCTTGGCATGATCTTCCTTGTTCTTCGAGAAAACCAGAATGTCGTCGAGATAGACCAAAACGAAGTCATTGGTGTAGGCGTTGAAGATGCAGTTCATCATGCGAGAGAACGTCGGAGGAGCGTTGATGAGGCCAATAGACATGACAGTGTATTCATATGAACCAAAGCTTGTCCTGAAAGCCGTCTTGGGAATATCTTGCTCACGGATACGAGTCTTATGATAACCCATATGGAGATCAAGATTGGAGAATACTTGGGCACCTTTGAGTTGTTCGAACAACTCATTGATGTTGGGAAGTGGGTATTTGTTCTTGATGGTCTTCTTGTTCACTAGACGGTAATCAACACAAAGTCGGTCCATTCCGTCCTTCTTCTTCACAAAAAGAACACCACAACCCCACGGAGAAGAACTAGGCCGGATGAGACCCATTTTCTCTTGAATATCGAGTTGCTTCTTCAGCTCCTTCAAATCTTCAGGTCCGAGCTTGTAAGGACGTTTGCACACAGGTTCCGTGCCGGGCTCAAGATCAATAACGAATTCAACTGGCCGGTGCGGAGGCATTCCTGGAAGCTCTTCTGGAAAGACGTCTTGATATTCGCAAACGACTGGAATTTGCGAGATAGCGTCCAATGCACCCTTCTCATTGAGAGAAAACATACGGATGGTATTATCCCGAGCAGCAAAGACAATTACATCCTCAGACGAATGAGTCAATTGAATCTGCCTGGCTGCACAATCAAGCTGAGCCTTGTGCTTAGAAAGCCAATCCATTCCGAGAATAAGATCAATATCCGAGTTACCAAGAACCATTGGAGAAGCCAGAAACTTGAAATCACCCATCATGATAGAAATATCCGGAACCATCATACTAGAACTCAGACGCTTAGCCAGAGAGACGACTTGCATAGCTCTAGGTAAGGCCTTAGTACTAAAATTGTTCTCCGATGCAAATGGGAATGACATGAAGGAATGCGATGCACCAGAGTCAAAAAGAACTTTTGCAGGAACATCATTAACAGGAAGGTTACCCATGATCACATCTGATGAGTCCTCTGCCTGGGCTGCGTTCATCAAGTTGACCTTGGCGTGCTTAGGATTATGCTTGACCACAGCTGTACTTGCCGATCTCACAGGAGGAGGAGGAGGAAGACGCCTCTGGTTGAAACACTTGTTGGCATAGTGACCCTTCTGTTGGCACTTGTTGCATGTGACCTCTGAAAGTGGACGGTTATACGGAGCACTCGATCTTGGAGCTTGAGACGAAGTCTTGTTCTGAAAGCCAGGGTTGGGTGGGTGGGAAGATCCACTGCCACCTTTGCTCTTCTGCTGATACGGCTGACGGAACGGAGGAGGAGGAAGCCAATACATCTGCTGCTTGGCCACTTGAGTAGAGGAAGAAGGAGTAGCATCTCTGACTCACTTCTTGGAAGCATCACACCTCAACTGAGCATCCTCTTGCTTCAATGCCATGTTGTAGAACTCATCGTACCTCAAGGGCTCGAAGAGAACAAGAGCTAGCTGAATTTCTTCTCTGAGACCACCCCTGAACTGGTATATCATGCTTTCTCATCAGGGACGTCCTGCTTGGCAAAGCGGGCGGGCTTCTGAAACAACTTGTTGTAGTCATAGACAGACAAAGAGCCTTGCTTCAGGTTGCGGAATTCCTCACGCTTACTTTCAACCACGCTCTGGGGAATATGATGAGCTCGGAAATCTCGACGAAATTCATCCCAAGTGATAACACGTCCACCTCTGGAATCCTTGTACTGCTGGAACCATTCTGTAGCTTGATTTTGAGTTGGAAGGAAGCGAACTTAACAAAGTCCTCAGGCCTGACGTTACTGCACTCGAAATGCTTGCACAAATCCACTAGCCAATCGTCAGCATCGGTTGCCTCAACACAATTGCTGAAAGTCTTTGGCCCGTTAGCAAGGAACTGGTTGAGTGTAGCAAAGTGATTCTGGTTGTTGCCTTAGTTCCCTTGGTTGCCTTGATTGCGCTCTTGGAGAATTTGCATGATTAACTGTGTATTTGCATTGGTTGCGGCCATCACAGCTAGCCATGCCTCCGGAGGAGGTGGAGGTGGTGGCGGATTAGGATTCGGAGTCGTGCGCGTTGGAGGAGCCATCCTGAAGAGGTTGACATCCATCAGCACATTGACAGACAAATATTGAAGCTGAATCCAACGGAATGAAAATTGCAACATATAGTCTTCACATCCGAACAAAATGAACGAATGCATTCCTCTTGAAATGGTCACATATCCATAAATTGAGAAGCCACGTAGAATTAAGGTAGAGAAATAAATCAACAAGGTACGGATCAAGAATGAATAATCGGTAAGAAATCCCAATCTCAAACCAATATCCGTGGAAGAAGAACTAGAGCTAGTAGAATTCCTACCTATGAAACTCCCGAACCTTTCCGGTTATGCAATCAGGTGTTGGGGATACAGGGGAAGCATAATATCTCACCCAAACTAGCAAATCCTACATCCAGCTGTATCCATCCTTCAACACATAACCAAGAAACCTTCGGAAACCATCTACCTCAACCTTCGAAAAGCATCCATTATACAAGATATGGCGATACTCCCGAACTCCCGCCCCAGTACAGGGTGGCGTCGAGGTTATCTCACCAACGAACTGCATAAAAGAGATTTTCGATGTCAGCGTACTAAACTCAGGTATTCCAGAACTGCAATGATAAAATTATGATGACAACACCTCAGAGCTCAACTCCCCGGGACACTTCCACTAAACCCCTGACAGGAGGCACCAAGACAATGTTCTCATCATAAAACCATCGGAACGATTCCAAGATACCCGCGTGATCCTAAATTTTTTTTAGTGAAATTTGAGAAGAGAAGAGCCAAAACTCTACGTCAGGATGTCTTACAAGAGCGATGAGGAGACTGGGAAGTAAAAAGAATTCCTAAACTCTCTGATATATAATTCCTAAATGACTCAAAACATTTTTTTCTAGACACAACTCGGCCGCTAATAATGATCAAGAAATGGGGCTCCTAAGGTCGGGGAAGGCTCTGATTACCAACTTGTAACACCCTCGATGCGACTATATCTCCCATGTGTCGAGGCACGACTTAGAGGCATAATCACATTGAAGGCATATGTCGCAAGTTAGGCAATCTTCACAACATCCCATGTAATATGAATAATAAAGGGGAGATAACATAGTTGGCTTACACTCGCCACGTCAATCAAGTACATAAATAACATTACATCAACCAACCACCATGGCCCGACTATGGCGCCAAAATAAAAGAGAACCCAACATGCGACACGGTCCCAATCACCCCAACTGGGCACCACTACTGATCATCAGGAAAGGAAACATAGTAATGTTGAGAGTCCTTGTCGGACTCCCACTTGAGCTCGAGCGCGTCACCTGGAGCGGAATCATCAGGCCCTGCATCTGGTGTAATAGTAATCTGTTAGCCACAGGGACTCAGCAATCTCGCACCCTCACGATCAAGACTATTTAAGCTTATAGGTAAGGCAAGGTAAAAATATATGTGGAGCTGCAGCAAGCGACTAGCATATATGGTGGCTAACTTATTCGCAAAAGAGAGCGAGAAGAGGGGGCAAAGCGCGAGCGAGAAACTAGAGAACAACCTACGCAAACATTACTCCAACACCGTGTCCGCTTCCCGGACTCCGCCGAGAAGAGGCCATCACGGCAACACACTCAGTTGATTCATTTTAATTAAGTTAAGGTTCAAGTTATATACAACCGGACATTAACAAATTCCCATCTGCCCATAACCGCGGGCACGGCTTTCGAAAGTTCAAATCCCTGCAGGGGAGTCCCAACTTAGCCCATGACAAGCTCTCACGGTCAACGAAGGAATAGACCTCCTCCCAAGACGTTCCGATCAGACTCGGTATCTCGGTTCTTCAAGACACTTCGATAGTTTAAAACAAGACCAGCAACACCGCTCGAATGTGCCGACAAATCCCGATAGGAGCTGCACATATCTCGTTCTCAGGGCACACTCAGATGAGCCAGACGTCGGGTAGGCCAGCCCAGAGTTGCCCCTGGTAGCCCCGGACATCGCTCGGTTAGACCAACACTCAGAGGAGCACTGGCCCGGGGGGTTAAAACGATATAAAGAACGTCGGGATCGGAGTTACGGTTTGGAAATGGCAAGCGATTCAAATATGACACCAGTTTGCGATTTACAGCAAGTAGCCATCTAATTGCAATGAGATGAACATGCTACATCACCCAAACATGACAAAAAAATACATGGCAGGGATGCATTCAAGGTGCTTAACAAAAGTCTAGCACTGAGCTACGGCCAATTCACCCATTAACAGGTTCAAACAAGCATGGCAAAAATGCATATGGTAAACAGATCTCAGACTTAGTGAAATTAACACTTGTCTGGAATTTCAGATCAGATAGCACTCTTCGGAGCAACAAAACTATATGCTACAGGACCTGAACATGGAAAAGTAAATCATGGAATGGAGCTACTCAAAGAGCTTAACAAAAGTCCCTTAGTGACCTTGAGCCAAAAGGGATCAGAAAATACAATTGCAAGCATGTGAACATGGCAAAAACATAATCAGTTTTCAGGCTTAGTGAAAAACTGGCACATGCTGAAACATAACTCAAGTAGGCATGTTTATGAGCTCGATGCACTCACTACGGAACAAGTCATGACAAGCTAAGCATACATCTATCAAGAACACACAAAATGCAAGCTAGACATGGCAAGAACAATAACATAGCATGCACGGATCAACTACAACAATATCGGCAAAATTGGAAACAAGTTGACAATCTGCCCAGATTCACAAAGTAGCAAAAGTAGAGCTCGATTGACAAAACATCCTTACTGATCATCCTCAAAAGAGGCACGAATCACTAGGAAACAACATGAACATATGGCCATATGAAATAAACAGCTCAAAGACTTAGTGGAAATGCTAAGTCCTGAAAACAGAATTAACAAGTGCACCACTTTGCAAGCTTGTGCAAGTCACCACACACATCACAAAATTACATGGGTTGCACCTCTGGAAAGATGGCAAAACCCTTGACAAAACATATGTAGAGCATCAGGGCATATCATGCACACAATAATCATGGCAAAAATGACAAAAAGCTAAACAGAGTAGCAGATGTGACAATTATCTCAAGTAGCCCTCTTGTAACAGCATTTCGGGCATCAAGATGAACTCAAATGAAAATGATGAAATGTAATGAAATGATGTACTCTCTGATATGAACATTTTGATATGCTATATGCATGAATCGGAGCTACGGATGCAAAGTTACGAGGCTATGAACATGAGCATATGGATTAGGGTTTCGAGAGAAAAAGTTAACCCGGGGAGATATTTTCAGATCTGGATCCAGTGCACGGAAACCGAGGTCCGCCGGAATCTTCGCCGGAGAAGGGCAGGGCGGCGACGGGAGCTCACCGGTGGCCCGGATCCGGCCGCGGGACGGCGGGGAGCGGCGCGGTAGGGCCGCGGCGGCGGTTGTCGGCGGCGGGGAGGCGCGGGCGCAGCGGGGCCGCGACGGCGGTCGTCGGCGGCGGGGCTGGCTTGCTCCGGCGGCGGCGGCTCAGAGGAGGAGGCGGCGCGCTCGGGCGGCGGGGGCCGGGCGGCGCAACGAGGGCGGCGCCCCTCGGGCGGTTGGCGGCGGCGACCGGGCCTCGGGGGCCCTCCCTGGGCCTCCCGGGCCGACGAAGTGGGGCGAGGCGGCGGTGAGTGAGGAGGCGACACGTGGCGGTGGCGGGGTCGGCCCGGACGTGTCCGTCGGTGGGATTTTTGTCCGGCGGCGCGCGGTGATGAGATCTAGGGTTTTCGGGGGGAAGGAGACGGAGATTTTCGGGGATCTTTAAATAGGCATAGGAGGAGCTAGGAGAGTCCAAATGAGGTGCGGTTTTCGGCCACGCGATCGTGATCGAACGCTCTAGATGATGGAGAGGGTTTAGGTGGGTTTTGGGACAAATTGAAGGGGTGTTGGGCTGCAACACACACGAGGCCTTCTCGGTCCCTCGGTTAACCGTTGGAGTATTAAACGAAGTCCAAATGGTACGAAACTTGACAGGCGGTCTACCGGTAGTAAACCAAGGCCGCTTGGCAAGTCTCGGTCCAATCCAGAAATGTTTAATCCCCACACACGAAAGAAAGGTAGAAATGACCACCGGAGGAGATCGAAGCGCCGGAATGCAAAACGGACAACGGGGAAAATGCTCGAATGCATGAGACGAACACGTATGCAAATGCAATGCACATGATGACATGATATGAGATGCATGACAACGACAACAACACACGGGGACAAAGACCCGAACTCGAGAAAATAAAATAACTTAACGCCGGAAACGGCAAGAGTTGGAGTACGAATAGGGGAAGTTACATCCGGGGTGTTACATCATTCTTCGGACCTCGGGTAGAGTGTCCGGAAATCACCGAGGACGTGGGCCTGAGCAGTAACTGCGCCGCCGAATAGGTAAGGAATCTTCCGGCCGAACATACTATCTCTCATTTGTTACGAAGTTATTTCTGAGAGTTCGCTTTTTGACCAGGACTGGCTAACAAAGGCGAAGTTGATTCGGTGTTCGGCCCCCCTCCCTGAGGGTTTGGACAATCCGGTATTGGGGAGGATAATACGGGCGGACGCGGGCCCCCAACGCTGCCCATTCTAACCGAGGGAGCGAGCATCTCCAAGAAGGAAGACGATCGGAGGAGGAAAAGGACTGCGCCCGGGGATTTGGAAGCCGAAGCTTCCAAACGGGAGAAGAAGTCTCCCACATAGGGTCCTACCTTGGGGGGTGCTTTTACCGCACAAAGTCCACGTGGGGATCAATTCTCCAGCGAGTTGTAAGTGACTCAAAATACTTTAGTAGCATAGGTATGCCATCTTTTTCTTTTGAGAAAATAACCACCGCATATATCTTTGCAGTTCGGGCCTTAGCCCCTCTCAAATGAGCTCATCTTCGAGGGATCTTCTTCCAGAGATGATGGAGAGCGAAACGCCTCCTCTGGACTCCTCCGCTCCGGAAGCGGGCGACCCCGAAGTATCGTCGCGGAGGGCCTCTCCGAGTCCGGTGAGGCCAGAAGATAATCCCATTGACCACCGAAGCTCCCAGTGTCCGGCTCCCGAAGAGAGCGGACAAAAGAGTCCGACACCGTCTGGTGTGCGATCGGATGTTCTGAGGGAGTTGGTGGGGCGAGCGGCCATCTCATATGAACACCGTGTGCTGATGAATACGGTGATGGAGAGAATCTTGTCCGTCGAAAGCGGATTGCATGAAGCTTTTATGAGTCTACTGACAGGCTTTGAGGTACGTAAAATAATGTATGATAGTCCTGCACATGCTAGGTGTGCCATGTGTAGATAGTAGCCCTTGAGACTCTGGTTGTCGTCGGAAACGACGACGAACAGAGGGTCATATTCCCAGGTAATAACCATACTGCCTCTATGTGCAGGTGATGGAAGCTCCGGTGGCTAGCCGGACTAGCGAGTTTGCCCATTTAAAACGGCAGTTGGATGCGGCAGACGCCGACATCGAGCTTCTTAACAAAAGGCTTGACGAGGCACAGGGTAAGTGTCATTTTCTGGTAAATGCCACATAGTAAGAGCAGCATGATGCCAGTATCTTTAATATGTTGTGACTGTAGATGGAGCTGCCACTGTTGAAGCCTTGCGGGCAGAACTTGCCCGAGCCAAGGAACAAGCGAGGTTTGGTAATGCGGCTGCTTTGAAGGCGGCCGAAGAGTTGAAAGCCGAGAAGGCCGCGCATGGCGAGAGCCGAGATAAGATAGCCAAGATGGCCATAGAATTAAAAGCCGCCGCCGACCGTTGCCGGGTTCTTGAAAAGGAAAACCTAGCGAAGGCATCGGACCTTGAGAAGGCTGCTGCGATGAGAAAAGACATCCGCTCTGCTATGAGGGCGAAGAAGGAGGAGCTGCGGGAAGCCGGGGATATTGTAGCTGGGAAATCCTTTATGTTGCGGAGGAAGTTCGGAGATCCACGGTATGCCTCTCTGGATCGGCTGTGGAGTTCGGAGGATGTATATATGGATTTGGCGGCGAGCGCTGCCGATGCGGCCAAGTACTTCCAGGGTCAGATGGACCGTGAAGTGGACCAGCTGTTTTGGACACAATTCCATTCTCCCGAGCATCCACTTTCATTGACTGACCAATTAGCCGAATGGGCCGAACTGAATCGGTTGTCCGGACTCGCCATGAGGTCTGTTGTGGATCCGCTATGGCCGGAAAGGCCAAAACCGAACAGCTATTTCAGCTTGGTGCAGCAGTTCCTTGACGTGGTGCCACGCATTAACATGATGAAGAGGTCGGCATGCATAGAGGGCTCACAGATGGCCTTTGCCCGTGTTAAAGCATACTGGGCGGAGATGGATGCTACCACTGTTGCAGCGCGGGATTCGGCCATAGGTCGAATGGCTGCTGAGCACTACTTTGAAGAATTTATTGAGGGTGCTCGTTTGATAGAGACCCAGTGCTCAAAAGATATTATGTTTGAGTGATATGTAATCTCATTGTAAGCGAAA
The DNA here is from genome assembly GCF_003073215.2 of Triticum urartu. Taxonomy (NCBI): domain Eukaryota; kingdom Viridiplantae; phylum Streptophyta; class Magnoliopsida; order Poales; family Poaceae; genus Triticum; species Triticum urartu. Next base: position 390,507,133 of record NC_053022.1, on the reverse strand, counting down.
TGCTTTTATAAATTTTTATAAGGCTATTTTTATACTTTTGCCTGAAAGTAATATGATGCCTCCTGGGCGGCCGTTTATGTATACATGTGTATAACCTGAAAGATTGCAGCCGTCGGCTTCAACCCCCACGCATATAATGCGGAGGTGCTCGCAAAAAATACGTGTTCACACTTAACCCAACGTCTTGGTCCTATTAAGGAGGTGATAGCGGAGCAAGCGAGGCAACCGGACTATAATGCTTTAGCACTTTCACTTAGCCATAGGAGTTTGACAGTGGGGCTACTAGATAGCCCCTGGTGGCTCCGCACTCTCCCGATCCCGGGGTGCGTACATGCCTGGCCGGAAAACGGCCCTTCATTAAGGCGGAGGAATTCTAACATTCCAACAGGTCATCGAGTGGTTGACCAGTCTCACGCTATATCATGACAGTCAGTTTTCGGCTTTCTCTACTGAGGTGCTCGTCCGGATGAACCAGGGAACAATCGCAGTAGTTCTCCTGGTGCTACCTTAGCCAGTAAAGCAGAACGTAAGGCACCAAAACACAGGAGCCGGGAAAACCCAACATTTGACCAAAGACAATGATTCGGAGCTGATGCATATAGGGCCAAACTCGCGACGCCGAACACTCCCTAAGGTATTCGGTCTTTGTGGTATAAACTGGGCCTAAATAATGGCCTTTGTAAGAAGCCCCTTGTGTCAAGGTACGTGCATTGTTCTGGCGTGGCCACATGCCAAGACGTCAGCATCCTTCTGAACGGTGGATATGTATCAACAAGAGACAGTAAAAAAGATTTACGCAGGGTCTTAATCTAAAAAGAATCCTTGGAGCGGGTCCCTGCTGCACGTCTGTGCCTGTCTCTCCGTTGTGCTGTATCCTAGACGGGTGTAGCATGATGATCGTCTATAAAAGATAGGAATTTAGGTGAAAAAGTTGTCGTGCAAAAAGATAGTTTTTAAAGAAACCATGTATAATTCAAGATGAGAAGAAATTGCCACTTGTCTGCACGCGTTGAGCCCCTTGTATTGACAAATAGGGGTGTGACCAATTATTCGGTATAAATAGCGGCGCCGGACTTGATTAGTTGTGTCTGAGGTCTTGACGACATATTGGATGATTTCGCTGGTCCGGGCGCCTTTAATGTGCGGCTGCCAAGGCAGCCGCACTCTCTTCAGCGCGTAGAGATCGCTTGATATTTCCGTTCACTGAAATGATGCCACGTGGACCAGGCATCTTGAGTGTGAGGGAGGCGTAGTGTGGTATTGCATTAAAGCGAGCGAAAGATTCGCGTCCGAGCAGTGCTTGATAGCCACTTTGGAACGGAGCGATGTGGAAGGTTAAATGCTCGCGACGGAAGTTATCGGGGGAGCCGAATATAACTTGTAGTAGGAGGGAGCCCGTACAATGAGCCCCTGGGCCTGGCGTTACTCCTTTAAAGGTAGTATTGCTATGGCGAATTTTTGTTGGGTCTAACCCCATCCCGCGGATTGTGTCCTGATATATTAGGTTTAGATTGCTGCCACCGTCCATCAAGACTCGTGTGAAGTGATATCTGCCAATTACTGGGTCTAATACCAGGGCAGCCCATCCTGCGCGTCGGATACTTGCTGAGTAATCGCGATGGTCGAAAGTGATCGGTTGAAACGACCAGTGGCAGGACTTCACGGTGACAGGCACTTGGGTATATTTTCCTGGGAGTGCCGCATTGTTTTTTCCCTTGATCACGTGTAACACGTTTACTGTTTTGACTTCTGGTGGAAATTTCTTTTGTTCCCCAGTGTCTTGCTTGGGAGGCTCGTCCTCGTCTTCACTTGGTGTATCCCCCCCCTTGTGTACGGCGTTGAGCTTGCCAGACTGCTTGAAGACCCAACATTCTCTATGGGTATGATTAATAGATTTACCAGGGGTACTATGGATCTGACATACTTGGTCTAGAATTTTGTTGAGGCTGGACAGTTCATCCCTGGTGCCTTTAGAGGGCGGCTTTTGACCCGGACGAGAGCTTTTGAATCCGACATTAACTATCGTGCCCTTCATGCTGTCTTCTTTATTCCGGCGTTTGTTATTGCTGTTGCGTCGTGATTTCCTGTTTCCATCTCTAACTTCAGATGTACTGGGGTCGCTGGTGCTGCATCTGGCTAGCCAGCTGTCCTCACCCACGCAAAAGCGGGTCATGAGGCTTGTTAATGCAGCCATCGTTCTCTGCTTATTTTGGCCGAGGTGTCTGGTGAGCCATTCATCACGGACGCTATGCTTAAAAGCTGCCAAGGCTTCGGCGTCCGGATAGTCGACAATCTGGTTCTTTTTAGTAAGAAACCTGTTCCAAAGCTTTCGGGCTGACTATCCGGGCTGTTGAGTTATAGGACTCAAATCGTCAGCATCCGGAGTTCGGACATAAGTCCCTTGAAAATTTGCCCGAAAGGCGTCTTCGAGCTCTTCCCAACTTCCAATGGAGCTTTCGGGGAGGCCTTTAAGCCAATGACGAGCTGGCCCTTTGAGCTTGAGGGGTAAGTACTTGATGGCGTGGAGATCATCTCCTCGAGCCATATGGATATGAAGGATGTAGTCCTCAATCCAGACCCCAGGGTCTATTGTTCTGTCGTATGTCTCTATGTTTATGGGTTTGAATCCCTCTGGAAATTCATGGTCCAGCACCTCATCGGTGAAACATAGGGGGTGTGCGGCACCCCTGTAGCTGGGTGTACTGCATTGTTCGGATGTTTGTTGTGTTGCATTGTATGTTGGGGCACGCTTGCGTGGTCCATAGATGGATCTTGTTGCACCGTCCTTTGGGTGCGAGCCCTCGCATGGGTCGCGTGTTGTATTGTGAGTGGCGTTGTACGCCGCTCTGTGTTGGTAGAGGGGTCGTTTATCCGGCTAGGTGGCTGCTTTGATATTTGGTTGTGGGGGGTCTGAGGCCTCCTTATTGAATTCAGGTAGCAGCTTCCGCTTTGGGTAGCTCTTGGAGGGGCGATTGTCGCCGTACCTCACTGCTGTGTTGAGTATTTTACTCCATCTGATTTGGAGTGTGTCTTGCGCAGCCTTGAGCCTTTGCTTCTGCTTTTTAAGACTCCTCACGGTGGCAACAAGCCTTTTACGGGCATTCTGCTGCTCCGGGTGCCTGTCCGGCGTTATGTCGTCCGGACCATTATCCTTGATAGAATTTGTTTGTTTGGTTTGATTATCCGGATTGCCATTGTCCGGCAGCGGTTCACCCTGCTCCAGCACTGGGTCTGTGTGATCGTTATTTCTGTCGAGGCGGGATTTGGGGCGGCGCTTGCATCGCCGCTTTGACTGCTTTTCGAGGGAACAAGCCTTCGGTGCGTCCTTCCGCTCCTCCTCGTCATCTTTTGGTGCGTCCACCATGTATATGTCATTTGACGAGGTGGCTTTCCAGGGCCCAATAGGCGCTGGTTCTTCATCATCTCCTTCATCGGCATCCATACTATCGATGTCTTCGGAGTCGAAGTCGAGCATGTCGGTTAAATGGTCGACAGTGGCTACAAAGTGGTGGTGGGTGGGCTTTGAATTTGTTCATCGTCCGTATCCCAACCTTGTTGACCGTAGTCCGGCCAGGGCTCTCCTGATAAAGAGAGAGACTTTAGTGTCTTCAGAATATCGCCGAAAGGCGAGTGCTGAAAGATGTCCGCGGCAGTAAACTCCATGATCGGCGCCCAATCGGATTCGATCGGCAGGGGTGCAGAGGGTTTGGAGTCCGGAGAGGAGTCCGGCTCCTTGGAGTCACGAGTCTCACGGAGTGCGGGGCTGGTGTTTGGCTCGATCGCCATTGGGATCGCAGCCCCCGAGGCGGCGTCCAACCACGCATCCTCGATCGGCGCAGTTGGCTCCGAATTAAGGGTCGAAGCCGATGCGGGTGCGGCCTCCAGGGCACTGTTCGGCGGCAGAGCTAGATCATGCCCGTCGTGACAGTGCGGTGCGCTCGGTAGTGGCTCGAATCCGTCGAAGATCAAGTCCCCGCGGATGTCAGCCGTGTAGTTTAAACTTCCAAATCTGACCTGACGGCCAGGGGCATAGCTTTCGATCTGCTCCAGATGGCCAAGTGAATTGGCCCGCAGTGCGAAGCCGCCGAAGACGAAAGTCTGTCAGGGGGGGAAGGTCTCTCCATGGACTGCATCGCTATTGATGATCGTAGGAGCCATCAAGCCTAACAGCGACGACGTAGAGGAACTCTCAATGAAACCACCAATGTCGGTGTCAAAACCGACGGATCTCAGGTAGGGGGTCCCGAACTGTGCGTCTAGGCCGGATGGTAACAGGAGGCAAGGGACACGAAGTTTTACCCAGCTTCGGGCCCTCTTGATGGAGGTAAAACCCTACGTCCTGCTTGATTAATATTGATGATATGTGTAGTACAAGAGTAGATCTACCACGAGATCGGAGAGGCTAAACCCTAGAAGCTAGCCTATGGTATGATTGTTGTTCTGTATGTTGTCCTACAGACTAAAACCCTCCGGTTTATATAGACACCGGAGAGGGTTAGGGTTACACAAAGTCGGTTACAATGGTAGGAGATCTACATATCCGTATCGCCAAGCTTGCCTTCCACGCCAAGGAAAGTCCCTTCCGGACACGGGACGAAGTCTTCAATCTTGTATCTTCATAGTCCAGGAGTCCGGCTGAAGGTATAGTCCGGCCATCCGGACACCCCCTAATCCAGGACTCCCTCAGTCATCAACCCTTACCTAGCGGAGGTGCAGCGACACCCTCAAACCATTGAGATGCGTGATGGGTTGCTGCACATCCGTGATGCTGAAGGACCGAAGGGGACCGGAATCATGGAGACGAGGCTCGAAGCAATGGAAAAACAAGTTTTCAAGTGTCAGGGGATGGTGGAGCATGGACTCAACTCCAACTACATGATGATCGCAGAGTTCACCAACAAACACAAGATGGATGCCGAAAACATTGGGGAGACCATCTTCAAGCTTCACGAGAAAATTGAGCACCTCCAAGCTCAAATCTATGACCTGCAAAACCAAAACTGTGAGTATGAATATAGATTCAAAAGGATGAGTTTGGCTGAAGATTTGAGGATCCTGGAGACTCGGTCACCCTTCTATGATGGTGAGCCTATGCCTTGGAAGAAGGACGATAAGCCTATGCCATCAACAACATCACCACCGTCTCCTCCAACAAAGAAGAATTGAGTATCTGGTATGGGCACTCCACTCGGCAACTGCCAAGCTTGGGGGAGTGCCCCGGTATCGTATCACCATCACTTTTATCTTTACCGTTTTTCTTAGTTCGATCCTTTTGGTAATATTTTGATCTAGTAGAATAAAAGTTCTTAGTATGATCTAGTCGTGAATTTTGCTTTATTACCCATCTATGTAATCGAGTCCGTGAGCTATATAATAAAGATTAGTGTTGAGTCAAGGGCTTGCTTATTTTTGCCATGAGCCCAAGTGAATAAAAGAAAAGAGAAAGAAATAAAAAGAAACAAAGAGATCATGTGAATCTTATGGAGAGTAATGAGCTCACTTGGAAAGAGTGTGATGAATAAAAGTTGTTGAGGGTTGACAAACATAGTTTTGGTCATCATTGCAATTAATAAGAAGTAATAAATAAAGAGAGGTCTTCACATATAAATATACTATCTTGGACATCTTTTATGATTGTGAGCACTCATTAAAATATGACATGCTAAAGAGTTGACATTGGACAAGGAAGACAACATAATGGGTTATGTTTTCTTACATCTAAGATAAATTATATTGTCTTGGATCCTCCAACATCTTGAGCTTGCCTTTCTCCCTCATGCTAGCCAAATTCATTGCACCAAGTAGAGATACTACTTGTGCTTCCAAATACCCTTAAACCAGTTTTGCCATGAGAGTCCACCATACCTACCTATGGATTGAGTAAGACCCATCAAGTAAGTTGTCATCGATGCAAGCAATAAAAATTGGTCTCTAAATATGTATGATTGATTGGTGTGGTAGAAATAAGCTTTATACAATCGTGTGATATGGGAGTAATAAAAGCGACAGACTGCATAATAAAGGTCCATATCACAAGTGGCAATATAAAGTGATGTTCTTTCGCATCATGATTTTGTGCATTTACCCACAAAAGCGCATGACAACCTCTGCTTCCCTCTACGAAGGGACTATCTTTTACTTTTATCTCCTACATTGCATAAGAGTCATCGTGATCTTCACCCTTCCTTTTTACACTTTATCCTTTGGCAAGCACAATATGTTGGAAAGATCCTGGTATATATGGCTATTTGGATGTGAGTTTTCATGAACTATTACTGTTGACATTACCCTTGAGGTAAGACGTTGGGAGGCAAAACTATAAGCCCCTATCTTTCTCTGTGTCCGATTAAAACTCCATACCCATAAGTATTGCGTTAGTGTCAGCAATTGTGAAAGACTATATGATAGTTGAGTATGTGGACTTGATGAAAAGCTCTTATACATTGACTCTTTCCTATGTTATGATAAATTGCAATTGCCTCAATGACTGAGATTATAGTTTGTCAGTTTTCAATGAAGTTTACAATTCATACTTGATATTGTGATTGAATTATTACTCTAGCATAAGATATTGTATGACAAGAATTATATAAGTTGTTGTTCTAAGAATGATCATGATGCCCTCATGTCCGTATTTTATTTTTTATCGACACCTTCATCTCTAAACATGTGGATATATTTTTCGATTTTGGCTTTTCGCTTGAGGACAAGCGAGGTCTAAGCTTGGGGGAGTTGATACGTCCATTTTGCATCATGCTTTTATATCAATATTTATTGCATCATGGGTTGTTATTACACATTATGTCACAATACGTATGCATATTCTCTCTTATTTTACAAGGTTTACATAAAGAGGGAGAATGCCGGCAGCTGCGATTCTGGCTAGAAAAGGAGAAAATATTAGAGACCTATTCTGCACAGCTCCAAAAGACCTGAAACTTCACGGATGATGTTTTCCAAATATATAAAAAACATTGAGCGCAAGAACCTCACCAGGGGGCCACACCCTACCCACGAGGGTGGGAGCGCGCCCTACCACCCTGGGCGCACCCCCTACCTCGTGGGCCCCCTGGTGGCCCTCCGGTGACCATCTTCTTCTATATGGACTCTTTCGATGGAAAAAAAATCATAAGCCATCTTCTCGGACGAATATCCGCCGCCACGAGGCAAAACCAATCTAGGGTTCTGGCAGGGCTGTTCTCCTGGGGAAACTTCCCTCCCGGAGGGGGAAATCACCGCCATCGTCATCACCAACGCTCCTCTCATCAGGAGAGGGCAATCTCCATCAACATCTTCATCAGCACAATCTCATCTCAAAACCCTAGTTCATCTCTTGTATCCAATTCTTGTCTCCAAGTCCGGGATTGGTGCTAGTAGGTTGCTAGTAGTGTTAATTACTCCTTGTAGTTGATGCTAGTTGGTTTAATTGGTGGAAGATCATATGTTCAGATCCTATATGCACATTAATACCCCTCTGATTATGAACATGTTTATGCTTTATGAGTAGTTACTTTTGTTCCTGAGGACATGGGAGAAGTCTTGCTATTAGTAGTCATGTGAATTTGGTATTCGTTCGATATTTTGATGATATGTATGTTGTCTCTCCTCTAGTGGTGTTATGTGAACGTCGACTACATGACACTTCACCATTGTTTGGGCCTAGAGGAAGGCATTGGGAAGTAATAAGTAGATGATGGGTTGCTAGAGTGACAGAAGCTTAAACCCTAGTTTATGCGTTGCTTCGTAAGGGGCTGATTTGGATCCATATGTTTCATGATATGGTTAGGTTTACCTTAATACTTTTTTTGTATTTGCGGATGCTTGCAATAGAGGTTAATAATAAGTGGGATGTTTGTCCAAGTAAGGGTAGCACCCAAGCACCGGTCCACCCAAATACCAAATTATCAAAGTACCGAACGCGAATCATATGAGCGTGATGAAAACCAGCTTGACGATATTCCCATGTGTCCTCGGGAGCGCTTTACATCATATAAGAGTTTTTCCAGGCTTGTCCTTTGCTACAAAAAGGATTGGGCCACCTTGCTGCACTTTATTTACTTTTGTTACTTGTTGCTCATTACAAATTATCCTATCACAAAACTATCTGTTACCACTTATTTCAGTACTTGCAGAGAATACCTTGCTGGAAACCGCTTATCATTTCCTTCTGCTCCTCGTTGGGTTCGACACTCTTACTTATGGAAAGTATTATGATAGATCCCCTATACTTGTGGGTCATCACTTGTCAACAAGCGGCTCGATGAGGCACAGGGTATGTGATTTCTCCGGTGATCAACACATAGTAAGAGGAGCATGATGCTAGTATCTTTAATATGTTGTGACTGCAGATGGAGCCGCCACCGTGGAGACCCTTCGGGTGGAACTTGCCCAAGCCAAGGAACAAGACAGCAATAGTGATGTGGCCGCTCTAAAGGCGGTCGAAGAGCTGAGGGCCGAACAGGCTGCGCATTGCCAAAGCAAGGAAAGAATAGACAAGATGGCGTTGAGTTGAAAGATGCCGCCAACCATTACCAGCTTCTTGAAAAACAAAGTCGGGTGAAGGCAGCGGACCTGGAGAAGGCCATGGTAGCAGCCAAGGAAGCCCGCTCTAAAATCAGAGCGGCGAAGGAGGAGCTGCGTCAAGCTAGGGATATCGCAGATGGGAAGCCATTTTTGTTGTGGACGAACTTCGGAGATCCGAAGTATGCCCCTCTTGATAAACTATGGAGTTCTGCAGACGCATACATGGATTTGGCAGCCAGTGCTGCTGATGTGGCCGAGTACTTCAAAGATCAAAAAGATCATGAAGTGGAAAGGCTATTCTGGTCACAGTTCCATGTTCTAGTGCGTCCGCTGCTGTTGAATGAGCGAATGACCGAGTGGGCCGAGCTCCATAGGTTGTCCGTGCTTGCCATGAGGTCTGTTGTGGATCATCTGTGGCCGGAAGGGACAAGGCCGAATAGTTATTTTAGTTTAGTGCAACAGTTCGTTGGTGCTGTGCTGCACATCGATGCTATGAAGAGGCCGGCGTGCATAGAGGGTGCGCGTATGGCACTTGCCCGTGTCAAGACATACTTGGCAGAGATGGAGGCCACCGCTATTGCAACCCAGAGCTCGGCCGTAGGCCGGCTACCTGCCGAGCACTACTTTGAAGAAGTCCTTGAAGGCGCTCGTTCAATAGAGGCTCAGTGCTCGAAGAATATTATGTTCTAGTGACATGTATTCCCATTGTAAAAACAATGTTTTATTGAGTTATAAAGGCCGTGTTTATACTTTTTCCTGAAAGTATTATGATGCCTCATATGTGGCCGTTTATGTATATATGTAAATAACCTAAAAGTTTGCAGTCATCGGCTTCAGCCCCCACGCATATAATGCGGGGGTGTTCGCAAAAAAAATGCGTATTCACACTTGATCTAACGTCTTGGTCCATTAAGGAGGTGGTAGCGCAGTGAATGAGGCAATCGGACTAATTGCTTTAACACTTTCACTTAGCCATATGAGTTTGACAGTGGGGCTACTATATAGCCCCTGATACCTCCGCGCTCGTCCGAATACAGTGCGCGTACGTACATGACCGGGAAATGGCCCTTCGTTAATGCGGAGCAATCCCGAACATTCCGCTAAGTCATCGAGTGGTTGACCAGTCTCGCGCTTTATCATGACAGTCAGTTTTTGGCTTTCTCTACTGAGGTGCTCATCCAGATGAACCAGGGCACAATCGCAGTAGTTCTCCCGGTGCCGCCTTAGCCTATAGAGCGGAACGTAAGGTAGGAAAACACGGGAGCCGGGCAAACCCAACATTTGACCAAAGACATGATCCGGAGCTGATGCATATAAGGCCAAACTCGCGACGCTGAACACTCCCTAAGGTATTCGGTCTTTATAACATCCGGGCTGAACAATGCCCTTAAAAATAAACCCCGAGTGTCCAGGTACGTGCAATATTCTAACGTGGCGAAATGCCAATAACATCAGCATCCTTCTCGGTTGTAGTAAGTATCCGGAGGATGTGAACAACAAGAGACAGTAAAAAAGGTTTACGCAGGGTCTTAATCTGAAAAGAAACCTTTGAGCGGGTCCCTGCTGCACGTCTGCGCCCGTGTCTCCGTTGTGTCGTGTCCTGGACGGGTGCAGCACGATTGTGATCTGTAAAAGAGAAAAACTTAGGTGAAAGTTGTCGTGCCAAATTTTTTTTGGTTATCTTTGATAAACCATTAAAATTCAAGATAAGTCAGGTTGAGCCGAACTAGCCCTGATTACACGCGGGAAGCCCCTGGTACTGTCTATGAGGGTTTAACCATCAAACCAATCTCAGGCATATCTAGTGATGCACCAGACTCATCTAACCGTGTTTGCGGTCTTTACGACCTGTCATTTATTCTGGTTGGTGAGGTCGTCTAGTGCTCGGCTGTTAAAGCCGCCACACGTTCTTCCGCGCATAGAGAACGCTCAATATTTCCACTAACTGTGATGGTGCCCTGTGGACCAGGCATCTTAAGCTTAAGAGATGCGTAATGTGGTACTGCATTAAAATGAGCGAAAGCCACTCTTCCGAGTAGTGCTTGATAGCCGCTTTGGAATGGAGCGATGTCGAAGGTTAACTTTTCGCTTCGGAAGTTGTCGGGAGAACGGAATACAACCTCTAGTAATAGAGAGCCCGTACGGCGGGCCTCTGGGCCTGGTATTACTCCCTTGAAGGTAGTATTACTGTGGCTTATTTTTGTCGGGTCTATCCCCATTTTGTGGACTGTGTCGTGATATATCAGATTTAGACCACTGCTGCCGTCCATAAGGACTCATGTGAGATGGTATCTGTTTATTATTGGGTCTAACACCAAGGCAGCCAATCCTTCATGCCGGATGCTTGTCGGGTGATCCCTGCGATCAAAAGTGATCGGGCAGGCCAACCAGGGGTTGAACTTAGGGGTGACGGGCTCTACGGCGCGTATGTCTCGGAGTGCATGTTTGCTTCTCCTCTTCGTCACGTGGATCATGTTTACTGTTTTAACCTCTGGTGGGAACTTTTTCTGTTCTCCAGTGCTTTGCTGGCGAGGTTCATCCTCGTCTTCGCTTGGTGTCTCCCTTCCCTTGTGTTCGGTGTTTAGCTTACCGGCCTGCTTGAAGACCCAGCATTCTCTGTGGGTGTGATTTGCAGGTTTATCGGGGGTGCCATGAATCTGACGTAGTTTGTCTAGAATCTTGTTTAGGCTGGACGGTCCATCTCTGTTGCGTTTGAAAGGCTTTTTCCGCTGACCTGGTCGAGAGCCCCTGAATCCGGCGTTTACTGCCGTATTATCTGGGATGTCTTCTTTATTACGACGCTTGCTTTCACTGCGTCATGGTTTTCCATTGCCATCCCTGACTTCGGATGTGCTTGGGTCGCTGGTGCTACTACGGGCTAACCAGCTATTTTCACCCATGCAAAAGCGGGCCATGAGGCTTGTCAGGGCTGCCATTGTTCTCGGTTTTTCTTGGCCGAGGTGTCTGGCGAGCCATTCGTCTCAGACGATGTGCTTGAAAGCTGCTAAGGTTTCGACGTCTGGGCAGTCGACGATTTGGTTCTTCTTAGTGAGAAACCTGTTTCAAATCTTTCGGGCTGACTCTTTGGGCTGTTGAATTATATGACTTAAATCGTCTGCATCCGGAGGTCGGACATAGGTCCCTTGAAAATTAGCCCGAAAAGCATCCTCGAGCTCCTCCCAACTTCCAATTGAGTTTTTGGGGAGGCTTTTCAACCAGTGCCAAGCTGGTCCTTTAAGCTTGAGGGGCAAGTACTTGATGGCGTGGAGATCGTCTCCGCAAGCCATATGGATATGGAGGATGAAGTCCTCAATCCAGACCCTAGGGTCTGTGCTCCGCTCGTACGCCTCTATGTTCACTGGTTTGAATCGTTCTAGAAATTCGTGGTTCAGCACCTCATCGGTGAAACATAGGGGGTGTGCGGCACCCCTGTATTTGGACGTATCATGGCGTTCAGACAGTTGTGGTATTCAATTTTGATTTTGTGCTGGAGCGCGCTTCCTAGCTAGATCCATAGATGGATATGGTCATACTGGATTTTTGGCGCAAGTCCTCACGTAGATCGTGTGTTGAGTTATGTGCGGCCTTGTTAGCCACTCTATCACGGCCACAAGGTGGTTGATCCGGTCAGTTGGCAGTTTTATTTTTCGGCTGTGTGGGCTCTACGGCCTCATCGTCGAATTTAGGTAATAGCTTGCGCTTTGGATAACTCTTTGTGTGGTAACTTCCACCATACTTTTCTTCGTTGTCAAGCACTTTGTTCCACTTGCTATTGAGCGTATTTTGTGCGGCATTAAGCCTTTGCTTCTGCTTCTTTAGACTCCTCGCTGAGGCAATAAGCCTTCTGCGGATGTTCTCTTGTTCCAAGTGCGTTTCCGGGATGATGTGTGCATCTTCGTCCGGACTATTTTCCTCCCCCGAGGGGGGTTGATGAGGTTTATCCTCGCCGTCACCGTGTTCGGACATCAGATCCATATTATTTTCGCCGTTTGCAGTTTCATCGTGCTCTGCCACTGGGTCAATGTGGTTGTCGTTTCCTCTGGAGTCGACTGGAGTGTTATTTTCTCTTGCGCTGTTATCGTTGTTTTTGCTATGGCGGGACTTAGAGCGGCACCGTAGACATCGGGGTTTGGGTTGCTTTTTGGAGGGGTCATCCCCCGCTGTCTCATCGCCATTGCCTTCTTTGGGGGTGTCCACCATGTATATATCATATGATGAGGTGGCGGTCCAGTGCCCCGTGGGCGGTGGTTCCTATTCGTCTCCTGCATCGTCGTCCATACCGTCGATGTCTTCGGAGTCGAAATTGAGCATGTCGGTTAAATCGTCGACAGCGGCTACTAAGTGGGTGGTGGGTGGGGAGCGAATTTCTTCGTCGTCCGCATCCCATTCTAGCCGGACATAGTTCGGCCAAGGTTCCCCTGACAAGGAGAGAGACATTAATGAATTGAGCATGTTGCCAAAAGGTGAGTGCTGAAAAATATCCGCGGAGGTGAACTCCATGATCGGCGCCCAATCGGATTCGATAGGCACGGACGCAGGCGGCTTGGAGTCTGTGGCAGGAGATGAATCCAGTGGTTCGGCAACACGGCTCTCATGAGGGGTGAAGTCAGTATCCGGCTCCATCGCCACTGAGAGTGCGGCCTCCATGACGGGGTCTATCCAACCGTCCTCGGATGGCGCAATTTACTCCAGATTGAAGGCCGGAGTAGTTGCAGGTGTGATCCCTCGAACACTGTCCGACGATAGAGCTAAATCATGCTCGTCGTGATCGCGCGGCGCACCTGACATGGGCTCGAATCCGTCGAAGATCAAGTCTCCGCGGATGTCGGCAGTGTAGTTTAAGTTTCCAAACCTGACCTGATGGCCAGGGGTGTAGCTCTCGATCTGCTCCAGATGGCCAAGCGAGTTGGCCCGCAGTGCGAAGCCGCCGAATATGAAGATCTATCTGGGGAGGAAAACCTCACCCTGGACCACATCGTTACTGATGATCGAAGGAGCTATCAAGCCTTACGGTGACAACATAGTGGAACTCTCAATGAAAGCACCAATGTCGGTGTCAAAACCAGATGATCTCGGATAGGGGGTCCCGAACTGTGCGTCTAAGGCGAATGGTAACATGAGGCAGGGGACACGATGTTTACCCAGGTTCAGGCCCTCTCGATGGAGGTAATACCCTACGTCTTGCTTGATTGATCTTGATGATATGAGTATTACAAGAGTTGATCTACCACGAGATCATAGAGGCTAAACCCTAGAAGCTAGCCTATGGTATGATTGTATGTTATCCTACGGACTAAACCCTCTGGTTTATATAGACACCGGAGGGGGCTAGGGTTACACAAAGTCGGTTACAAGGGAGGAGATCTACATATCCATATTGCCAAGCTTGCCTTCCACACCAAGGAGAGTCCCATCCGGACATAGGACTAAGTCTTCGATCTTGTATCTTCATAGTCCAACAGTCCGGCCAAGGGATATAGTCCGGCTGTCTGGAGACCCCCTAATCCAGGACTCCCTCAAGAACACCAGACTCCGGTTAAACGGATAAGCAAGGAAAGGAACATGATCTTGACAAAACAAGATGATGGGTCGAAGAGAGCAACATCACAATGCCTCCGGAAGAAAGAATAGAAGATAGCTCATTGGAATAAAAGAATGTAGAAGAAAATGCCAACTTCTGCCACAAATGAGCTTGGAGAGCACCCTTCCAAGAAGGTTATAACGGAATTGTTGGAAAACCAACAACGAAACAAATAAGCTTATAGTGGGCTTATGAAAAGAATCTCAAAGTTGAGGCGCAATTCTGCCACTAACAGAAATAATGGATTGGATTGATAACAACAAGGAGATGAGAAACTTATTTCACTGAAAGGATAAATGAAGAACTTGGGTCGTTTATAACCACCATAAATAGCAACAGTCCTTAGTGAACGCTTTAGGTGAAATATAACCCAAGATAACTCCAACAAAGAGATTGATGGATTGAGAAGAGCTCATGCTCGAAGAAATTGATGTGTTTAGATATCTCATTCCTGACAACTTTTGAATCATGAAACATGAAGGAAATTGTCAAAAATGACATAACACCACCTCAAAAGATAAGTTAGAAAGAATTGCTCTTTGGAATGCAATAAGAAGAATACTTGAGCTCCTCCAAGGAAAATCTTGAAGAACACTTTGAGAATGAATTAAATCTTTGAAGAACCACCATGTTTAGCCTTCGTGAGAACACCTGTAACAAAAGAATGATCAAACAAAAGAAAAGAGAAGTTGAATACACAAGGTGAAGCCTTGCAATGATTTAGGTGGAGCTTCGCGACGAGATAAAGCAGAAAACTTGAAACTCCAGAAAAGAAATGATGAAGCATCTCGAACCGAGAAATGTGACATGATGAAAAACTCTGGAAAGAATTCATTAGATCACTTAGATGAAACAAAAATAAGAATTATGTTATGCGTATCCTTCACCAATTTAGATTGATGACAAGCAGCGGATTTGGCATAATACTTATTCCCGTTGAAAAGGATTGATGATAGATATAGCGCAGACTTGAATAAGGTCTTGATGGATCCACCGATGGGGTTTGGAAACAACGAATGAATTGATATGATAACGAAGAAAGATAAGTCTCGAACCGAACCACCGTAAGAATTGAAAATGAACGAAGAAAAGATCAGGAAACACCAGGAAGAATTGGAGAAGGAATGAAGATACTTGAGGGAATTTAGATACATGAGAACGAAGAGATCGTGAGCTGATTAGAGAATACTTGAATGATGCGCTGGTAAGATTTGGAGAACAATAGCTGAAAGCTGAGAATGAATAATTATGAGATGATGGGATCTAGAGAATCAAACTAAAAAGACTTCTGAATTGCTTTGGATGGTGAAAAGAATTCTCACAATCGAAAACAATTATGAGAGGATGGCATCAAGCTTGAACTGAGAATCTTCGAGAGAAGGCACAAGATTTAGAGGAAAACACTTCTTCGGTTTTCAATGCAGAGAATGACGATGAGAAACACCACCATGAATTGTTGAGACACTTCGGATTAATTAAGAATATAAAGGTTGAATCAACAATGAAAAGAATTTGAAAGATCTTGGAGAAGACATATGACTGGTGATAACTCATTCTTATGTCAAACATTGAAATGAATTTGAGAATAACTCTGGAAAAATTAGAAGAGTCGGGTAAGATCCTGGGAAAAGACCTGTGGGTTAGGGCCCACTCAAAAGATACATTGTTGAAAAACTTTTAAAGCAAGATTGCACCGGTTGAATTAAATGGCTTGAATGAGATAACATCCTCGAAAGAGCTTGAACGAATGCAGAGCGGAAAACACGAATCTCCTAAGATATCTTCAGCACTCCGGAACAATTGAATAGCGAGAAGTGGATGATTAAGAGGTGCACCGGTATGAGAAAACATTTGAAACGAGGAAAGGATATGATCAACAAAGCTTGAATTGATTCCACGAGAGAAGAAAAAAATGATGAATGATGAACTTGTAGAGCATCTTCATGAGAACCACCGGGTAAAAACATTGACGGAAAAGAATGGAGAGACTTCCCATTAATAAAAGGATACTTGATTAAGACATCAGATTCCTTGAAGGAAAAGGGTGGGAGGGCGGGAAAACAAAGGCAACTTGGGACAGATGAAACAAATAACGTTGAGAAGACTTTGAGTTGATCTTGCGGATGGGAAAAAAATAGGATCATCTTGAAGAGAATCACGCCGGTTGGGAAGAATTGACATGACAATCTCGATGATCATGAAGGATTAGCACTCCCATAGAAATATAAGAACACCATTTAGGAAAAGTTATGGATTCAACACTTGACTTTGAAGCAACTCAAATACCACAACTCAAAGCAAGACAAAGGTTTGGCTTAGAAAATAAGCCAGACCAAACATATGATAGATCCCATATCGTATCATGTGTTTGTTGGAAAGATATTCTAGGAGTTACTTGAATTCCCACTTATAAACTCCTGAAACTTTCTGGTTAGGCAACCAGGTGTTGGGGATACAGGGGAAGCATAATATCTCATCCAAACTAACAATCCCTACATCCAGTTGTATCCATCCTTCAACACATAACCAAGAAACCTTCGGAAATCGTGTACCTCAACCTTCGAAAAGCATTCGTTATACGAGCTATGGCAATACTCCCGAATTCCCGCCCCAGTACTGGGTGGAGTCGAGGTTATCTCACCAACAACTGCATAAAAGAGATTTTCGATGTCAGCGAACTTAGGTATTCCAGAACTGCAACGATAAAATTGTGACGACAACACCTCGGAGCTCAACTCCGCGGGACACTGCCACAACCCCTAAATGTCAGGAGGCACCAAGAACAATGTTCTCATCACAAGACTATCAGAACGATTCCAAGATACCCGCATGATCCTAAATTTTTTTCATGAAATTTGAGGAGAGAAAATTCAAAACTTCTACGTTAGGAGGCCTCACCAGAGTGACGAAGGGACTGAGGAGTAAAAAGAATCCTACTCTCCGATGTATATAATCCTAAGACTCAAAACATTTTGTTCTAGACTCCACAACGTCAGTGATTCGATCAAGCAGGGGGCTCCTAAGTCGGGGAAGGCTCTGATTACCAACTTGAAACATCCATAATGCGGCTATATCTCCCACGTGTCGGGGCACGACTTAAAGGCATAGCCGCATGGTAGGTTTGTCGCCATAGGGGTAATCTTCACAAAATCCCATCTACTGAAAAACAAAGGGGTAAAGAATTGGCTTACAATCGCCACTTCACACAAATACAAGTTAAACATACATCATCCAGAATACAATCAAGGTCCGACTACGGAACCAAAATAAAAGAAGACAACCCCAAATGCTAGATCCCGGATCGTCCCAATTGGGCTCCACTACTGACCAACAGGGAACGAAACAAAACAACGATCAAGATCTTCAACGGGATCCCACTTGAGCTGGGTTGCGTCACCTGCACTGGTATCATCGGCACCTGCAACTATTTGGAAGTATCTGTGAGTCACCAGGACTCAGCAATCTCACACCCGCGAGATCAAGACTATTTAAGCTTATGGGTAGGAGAAGGTAGTGAGGTGGAGCTGCAGCAAGCAATAAGCATATATGGTGGCTAACATACGCAAATAAGAGCGAGAAGAGAAGCAACACAACGGTCGTGAAGCTAGAAGTGATCAAGAAGTGACCCTGAAACTACTTACGTTCAAGCATAACACAAGAACCGTGTTCACTTCCCGGACTCCGCCGAAAAGAGACCATCACGGCTACACACGCGGTTGATGCATTTTAATTATGTTAAGTGTCAAGTTCTCTACAACCAGACATTAACAAATTCCCATCTTCCACATAACCGCGGGCACATCTCTCGAAAGTTTATACCCTACAGGGGTGTCCCAACTTAGCCCATCACAAGCTCTGACGGTCAATGAAGGATATTCCTTCTCCCAAGAAGACCCGATCAGTCTCAGAATCCCGGTTACAAGACATTTCGACAATGGTAAAACAAGACCAGCAAAGCCACCCGATGTGCCGACAATCCCGATAGGAGTCACACGTATCTCATTCTCAGGGCAACACCGGATGAGACAAGCTACGAGTAAAACCAGACCTCGAGTTTCCCCGAGGTGGCCTCGCAGGCGGCTCGGTTCGGACCAACACTTAGAGAAGCACTGGCCCGGGGGGGTTAAAAGTAAAGATGACCCTCGGGAGTGCGACTCTAAGGGAAAAGTATAGGTGGTGGTGAGGCAAATGGTAAAACCAAGGTTGGGCCTTGCTGGAGGAGTTTTATTCCAAGTGAACTGTCAAGGGGTTCCCATAACACCCAACCGCGTTAGGAACGCAAAATCAAGGAACATAACACCGGTATGACAGAAACTAGGGCGGCAAGAGTGGAACAAAACACCTGGCATAAGGCCAAGCCTTCCACCCTTTACCAAGTATATAGATGCATTAATTAAAAATAAGAGATATTGTGATATCCCAACATATCCATGTTCCAACATGGAACAAACTTCATCTTCACCTACAACTAGCAACGCTATAAGAGGGGCTGAGCAAAAGGCGGTAACATAGCCAAACAATGGTTTGCTAGGAAGGTGGGTTAGAGGCTTGACACGGCAATATGGGAGGCATGATATAACAAGTGGTAGGTAGCGTGACATAGCGATAGAGCAAACAACTAGCAAGAAAAGATAGAAGTGATTTCGAGGGTATGGTCATCTTGCCTGAGATCCCGTAAGGAAGAAGAACGAGTCCATGAAGAAGACAAACGGACGTAGTCGAATGGATCCTCAAACTCCGGAACGAAGCCAAAGCTAACGAGAAGCAACCCGGAAAGAAGCAAGCAACATGGTAAACAACCGTCACATAAACATGGCATGATGCACAACCAATTATGATGCATGTCAGGTTTAATGAGGCATGGCATGACAAAGTGCACAAACAAAACTACAAGTTAAGTGGAGCTCAATATGCAACGAGTTGCATATTGACGAAACACCACATCAAACATTTAGTTCGCTCTCGTTTATGTACCCAACAATATTAAATGTTATTAAACATGGCAAGAGGTGAAGCATATGAAAACTACCTATCTAGGCAAGTTTAAATGAGGCCGGAAGAACAAGCAACAAGTCCGAAAATATCCACATATGCAATGTATGGATTTGGTCTGTTCTGCCCTAAACCATATTTTAGAGTTGTTAAAAATGCAAGATGAGTACACCATGTTAACCTAGGCATTTTTCTACCCCATTTACATATAAAGTTTATTAAAATTGGAGTTACAGTTATTTAGTTATGAATTAAATCATTTTAACATGGCAATTTGCAAAATAAACACAAACAACAAGTTTAACATTTTTAACATGGATGAAAGTAGCATATTATGAAACTAGATGAATTTCTAAGCATTTTTCATATATAAATCATTTTAATCCGATGAACCATTTGTGAGTTATTAAATGCATGAAACATGAGGGTTTTTCTGTAGAACTGCTGTCTCTGGAATAAATACTAAATTCGCAGATCTGAAAAAAACCCTAAACAGGCCGAAACTTGAACTGGCCCAATAGGTGAAAAAAACAAGAGGAGAGGTGCTGGAGCTGGCCTCACCATGGGCCTTGGCCCGTTCGGTGGGGAGGAGGCGCATTGGGCCCGATCAGGAGGCAACGATGCGGTCAATGCGAGCGGTCGTCTCGCTCGACCACGGGCGAAGCAGAGGATGGCAGAGGCGCGATGCAAGGGCAGGGGGCGTGAACTCCGGCTCCTCGACACGAAGGTCATCGGCGGCGACGGAGCTTGGCGAGGCAGCGACCGGGGCGACTCCGGCGGGCGATTCATGCAACGAGGAGGAGGGTGCTCACGCTCCTGCATCCATGAACGAGGCACGGTCGGGGACTCCGGGCTGCTGTGTAACACCCTCGATGCGTCTATATCTCCCACGTGTCGAGGCACGACTTAGAGGCATAATCGCATTGAAGGCATATGTCGCAAGTTAGGCAATCTTCACAACATCCCATGTAATATGAATAATAAAGGGGAGATAACATAGTTGGCTTACACTCGCCACGTCAAACAAGTACATAAATAACATTACATCATCCAAACACTCATGGCCCGACTACGGCGCCAAAATAAAAGAGAACCCAACATGCGACAACGGTCCCGTTCACCCCCAACTGGGCACCACTACTGATCATCGGGAAAGGAAACATAGTAACATCGAGAGTCTTCGTCGAACTCCCACTTGAGCTCAAACGCGTCTCCTGGAGCAGAATCATCAGGCCCTGCATCTGGTGTAATAGTAATCTTTGAGCCACAGGGACTCAGCAATCTCGCGCCCTCGCGATCAAGACTATTTAAGCTTAAAGGTAAGGCAAGGTAAAATATGAGTGGAGCTGCAGCAAGCGACCAGCAAGTATGGTGGCTAGCTTATACGCAAAAGAGAGCGAGAAGAGGAGGCAAAGCGCGAGCGAGAAACTAGAGAACCACCTGCGCAAACATTACTCCAACACCGTGTCCACTTCCCGGACACCGCCGAGAAGAGGCCATCACGGTAACACACTCAGTTGATTCATTTTAATTAAGTTAAGGTTCAAGTTATCTACAACCGGACATTAACAAATTCCCATCTGCCCATAACCGCGGGCACGGCTTTCGAAAGTTCAAATCCCTGCAGGGGAGTCCCAACTTAGCCCATGACAAGCTCTCACGGTCAACGAAGGAATAGACCTCCTACCAAGACGTTCCGATCAGACTCGGTATCTCGGTAATTCAAGACACTTCGACAGGTTAAAACAAGACTAGCAACACCGCCCGAATGTGCCGACAAATCCCGATAGGAGCTACACATATCTCGTTCTCAGGGCACACTCAGATGAGCCAGACGTCGGGTAGGCCAGCCCAGAGTTGCCCCTGGTAGCCCCGGACATCGCTCGGTTGGACCAACACTCAGAGGAGCACTGGCCCGGGGGGGTTAAAATAAGATGACCCTTGAGTCTGCAGAACCCAAGGGAAAGAAAAAGGCTAGGTGGCAAATGGTAAAACCAAGGTTGGGCATTGCTGGAAAAGCTTTAATCAAGGCGAGCTATCAAGGGGTTCCGATTATAACCCAACCGCGTAAGGAACGCAAAATCCGGGAACACAACACCGATATGACGGAAACTAGGGCGGCAAGAGTGGAACAGAACACTAGGCGAGAGGCCGAGCCTTCCACCCTTTACCAAGTATATAGATGCATTAAGATAACATAGCAATATAATGATATCCCAATAAGTAAATATATGTTCCAACAAGGAACGGCCTCCAATCTTCACCTGCAACTAGCAACGCTATAAGAGGGGCTGAGCAAAGTGGTAACATAGCCAATCAACGGTTTGCTAGGACAATGGTGGGTTAGAGGTTTGACATGGCAATTTGGGAGGCTTGAAAACAAGTGGTAGGCATCGTAGCAATGGGATAGCAAAAGAGCGAGCAAACTAGCATAGCAAAGATAGTAGTGATTTCGAGGGTATGATCATCTTGCCTGCACAGTTGTCAGAGTTGACTGGATCCTCGAAAGGACACTCAACGGGCTCCTCTTTAGTGAACTCATCTCCCGGCTCTACCCAAACAAGACAAACAAGCAACAAGGATACAATCAACCACGTGCAAACTCAAACAACGCAATGCAAAGATGGTATGCTATGCGGGATGCGATGCGGGATGCGAAATGCAAGATATGACAGGAAATGCATGAAACTGGCCTCAACTTGGAAAACCAAGTGTGCCACTGGAAAGATGAGATGAAATCGCTTGAAAACGATATAAAGAACGCCGGAATCGGAGTTACGGTTTGGAAATGGCAAGCGATTCAAAAATGACACCGGTCTGCGATTTACAGCAAGTAGCCATCTAAATGCAATGAGATGAACATGCTATAGCACCCAAACATGACAACAAAATACATGGCAGGGATGCACACAAGATTATTAACAAAAGTCTAGCACTGAGCTACGGACAATTCATCCATTAACAGGTTCAAACAAGCATGGCAAAAATGCATATGGCAAACAAATTTCGGACTTGGTGAAATTAACACTTGTCTGGAATTTCAGATCAGGTAGCACTCTTCGGAGCAACAAAACTACATGCTACAGGACCTGAACATGGCAAAGTAAAGCATGGCATGGAGCTACTCAAAGAGCTTAACAAAAGTCCCTTAGTGACCTTGGGCAAAAAGGGACCAGAAAATACAATTGCAAGCATGTGAACATAGATAAAACATAATCAGTTTTCAGACTTTGTGAAAAACTGACACATGCTGAAATATAACTCAAGTAGGCATGTTTACGAGCTCGATGCACTCACTAAGGTGCAAGTCATGGCAAGACAAGCATACACCCATCAAGAAGGCACAAAATTCAAGCTAGACATGGCAAGAACAATAGCATAGCATGCACGGATCAACTACAACATCATCGGCAAAATTGCAAACAAGTTGACAATCTGCCCAGATTCACAAAGTAGAAAAAATAGAGCTCGATTGACTCAAGCTAGGGTGCTCCATAATTGCAAACAAAGACATGGATGGATAGAGCACTACAAGATTAACAAAACATCCTTACTGGTCATCCTCAAAAGAGGCACGGATCACTAGGAAACAACATGAACATATGGCAACATGAGATAAATAGCTCAAGGACTTAGTGGAAATGCTAAGTTCCTGAAAACAGAATTACTAAGTGCACCACTTTGCAAGCTTGCACTAGTCACCACACACATCACAAAAATACATGGGTTGCACCTCTGGAAAGATGACAAAACCCTTAACAAAACACATGTAGAGCATCAGGGCATATCATGCACACATTAATCATGGCAAAAATGAGAAAAAGCTAAATGGAGTAGCAGATCTGACAATTATCTCAAGTAGCCCTCTTCTAACAGCATTTCGGGCATCAAGATGAACTCAAATGAAAATGATGCAATGGAACGAAATGATGTACTCTCTGGGATGAACATTTTGATATGCTATATGCATGAATCGTAGCTATGGATGCAAAGTTACGGGGTCATGAACATGAGCACATGGACTAGAAAATCCGGGGACTTAGACGAAAAACAACCTCCGGATTAGGGTTTCCAGATCTGCACGCTTCCCGAGGCGGCGGCGCGCGCACTGTAGACGGCCGGGGTTCGGTTCGCCGGCGGGAGAGAAAGAAGAGGCGAGGACGAGGGCGGCCGGCGGTGGTGGAGCTTGCCGGCGTCGAGGAGGCGGCGGCTCCGGGCGGCGGAAACGGCGCGGCGGCGGCAGGGACCCGCGGCGGCTGCGGCGGCCGGAGAAGGAGGCAGCGGGCGGCGGCTCGCGGGCGATGGCGGCGTTGGCGCGAGGCCGGCAGGCGGCGGCTCGGCCCTGGATCCAGGCGGCGGCGGTCGGCGATCCAAGCGAGGGGGCGCGGGCGACTTGGGCCGTGGGGAGGGCCCGGTGCGGGCTTCACTGGGCCGGCGGCGGGGAAGGCGGCACAATGACAAGTGGCGGCCTGGGGGTGGTGCGGCGGCTGTGTCCGGCCGGGGCGGATGTGTCCGGCCGGTGCGGATCTGGAATTTTGGGTTTCGGGGAGAGGGGGATCCGGAATTTCAGAGGAGGGGCTAGTTTTATAGGTAGAGGGAGCTAGGAGAGTCGAAAAGAGGTGCGGTTTGCGGCCACGCGATCGTGATCGAACGCTCTAGATGATGGAGCAGGTTTAGGTGGGTTTTGGGCGAAATTGGAGGGGTGTTGGGCTGCAACACACACGAGGCCTTTTCGGTCCCTCAGTTAACCGTTGGAGTATCAAACGAAGTCCAAATGATACGAAACTTGACAGGTGGTCTACCGGTAGTAAACCAAGGCCGCTTGGCAAGTCTCGGTCCAATCCGGAAATGTTTAATCCCCACACACGAAAGAAAGCTAGAAATGGCCACCGGAGGAGAACGAAACGCCGGAATGCAAAACGAACAACGGGGAAAAAGCTCGAATGCATGAGATGAACACGTATGCAAATGCAATGCACATGATGACATGATATGAGATGCATGACAGCGATAACAACACACGGAGAAAAAGACCCGAACCCGAGATAATAAATTAACTTAACGCCGGAAACGGCAAGAGTTGGAGTACAAATTATGAAAGTTACATCCGGGGTGTTACATGCTGCTACTAGCTGGCAATAGCGGGGTCGGCGGCGAGGTTCCAAGGAAGGAGGCAGCTAGCGGCGGTGCGGTGCCGGACTTGGCGGTGAGGGAACCGGGCAGAGGCGAGGGGAGCAGGTGCGCGACGTGGAAGAAGACCATCGTCGTGGCCGCGGGTCACAGGGAGGCATGGCTCCGGCGGGCAGGGGATGGCGACGAGGTGCAGAAGGGCAGCTCTCATGGCCTCCTCATGTTCGCGGGGTCCTGCTGGAGTGGCGTCTTGCTGCTGATTCAGTCGCCGGCGGTGACGGCGCCAGGTGCGTTCTGTGCGGAGGCGAGATCTTGGAGCGGGGAGATCCATGACGACGAGGCGCGGGGGTCGCCACGTTGCCCCGGCGAGGTACTTGGCGGCGTGACGGGGTCTTCCATGGCGGGTCCCTATGGAGAGAGGCGAGAGGGAGTTGACGGCGAGGAGTGAGGATGGAAGATAAGAGAAAGGAGGGAGCATGGGAAGCATGGAGAGGGCGACGACCTGGTGGTGCTTGCTCCGGCGAGCTCGGTCGTGGATGCGGCCTTAGTCAGGGGAGCTCGGCTCCTGGATTGAGAGGGTGGGCGCGGGAAGGATGGATCAGAGGGGATGCATTGGTTGGGCGAGGGGATCGAGGAGGATCGGGTGAGGCGATCCCGAGGTGGGAGGCGACCCGGTGGCGGCGGTGGAGGGACAAATATCCTAGATTCTATGGCTGGATACCGTATATATATATTAAGTGGGTTTTTGGGTAGGGTTATTCAGTCCCTCCTGATCGAAAACGAGTGGTTGCGAATAAATGGGTTAGGGAGTTCAAACAATGAACCGAAGACGTTTTAGGGATGTTGGGTGACGATCCGGACACAACGGTCACGAGTGCCCGGTCGGGTTCGGGGAAGTTTTCGGGCGCGCGAGGGGGTCTGAGAACTATGCGGAGAGGGGGTATGACAAAAGGCCACGGAGGCAAGGGGCGGGGGTTAGGAGGTGTTTAGAGGGTGTTACGGCATATCTCTCTCAAGGTAGTTTTGGTGATTGATGACAACATGTTTGCGGACTAATCTTGTGCTTTGAATAATTCACAGATTCTCCCCTGGCACGAGACGCCTTCTTCCCCTCGGAGTGTATTTCAAGACGGTGTAGCTCTTTCGTTTCTTTCTCGGTGGACTAGTTGCGTAGAGGGCACCGTACTATCAAGAGGGGGTCCGTTGGGGTTTTGCATGGGTGGAATCATCACGTACACATCAGCTTCTCACCCTCCGAGCATTTCCTTTCCATTGAAGAGACCTCTCCTCTCTCTTCCTTTTCCTGTCTGGGTCAAAGCGGTAGTACCGCGCACCCAGCGGTAGTACCGCTGAGAAGCCACAAGCGACAGTACCGCTCCGCAGCGGTAGTACCGCCCGTGGCTCCACAGCAGTAGTACCGCTGGGGGCCTGGCACCTCCGCCTTGTCCTCAGCTTCTTTGGGAGTTTTCTTCTCTCTCTCTCTCGCCCTAGAGGTAGTACCGCACTGCCTGCGGTACTACGGCCGAAGGGTCACAAGCAGCAGTACCGCTCCACAGCGGTACTACCGCCCTTGACCCCACTGCCATAGTACCACTGGGCAGTCTGGTTCCTACCGCCTCGATTCGAGAGGTCTTTTTCTCGTGTCGGGTTTTGCGGCACTAGTCACGGTTGTAGTGGAGGTAGTACCATTCCAGGAGCGGTAGTACCGCCCTACCACCGTGGTAGTACCGCATTTGGGTCCGTTCCCTACTAGTCTCCTCAGCGCGGCAGTACCGCTGGCTGGCGCGGCAGTACCATTGTCCTGGCGGTTGTACCGCCCACCTCTCAGCGATAGTACCGCCCTGTGCGGGGCTGGTTGGTGGGGGGCAACGGGATTGTTGCACCCACTATAAAAGGGAGTCCCCTTCTTCCTTCTCACCTACCTCTTCCTCCCCCAAGCTCCATTTATTTCTCAAGCTCCATTAAATACTCCAAGCTTCATTTTCGCCCGATCTATCTCTCTAGCCAATCAAACTTGTTGATTTGCTCAGGAGTGGTTGAGAAGGCTCTGATCTACACTTCCACCAAGGGATTTTCGATTCCCCCACTCATCCCTAGCGGATCTTGTTACTCTTGGGTGTTTGAGCACCCTAGACGGTTGAGGTCACCTCGGAGCCATATTCCATTGTGGTGAAGCTTCGTGGTCTTGTTGGGAGCCTCCGATTAAGTTGTGGAGATTGGCCCAACCTTGTTTGTAAAGGTTTGGTCGCCGCCTTGAAGGGCACCAATAGTGGAATCACGGCATCTCGCATTGTGTGAGGGCGTGAGGAGAATACGGTGGCCCTAGTGGCTTCTTGGGGAGCATTGTGCCTCCACACCGCTCCAACGGAGACGTACTTCCCCTCAAAAGGAAGGAACTTCGGTAACAAATCCTCGTCTTCACCGGATCCACTCTTGGTTATCTCTTACCTTTACTTGTGCAAGCTCTTTAGTGTTTCTACCCTTGCTTGCTTGTATGCTTGTTGTTATTGCATCATATAGATTGCTCACCTAGTTGCACATCTAGACAACCTACTTTGATGCAAAGTTTAATTTGGTAAAGAAAAGCTAAAAATTGGTAGTTTCCTATTCACCCCCCTCTAGTCAACCATATCGATCCTTTCAATTGGTATCAGAGCCTCGTCTCTTTATTAAGGACTTTACCGTCCAAAGAGTATGGTTGATATCGTAGACGGTGTGGAGGAACACTCCGGTGTGAATCCGATCTCGTCTATGGGAGATGGGGGAACTTCGGTCTCTCGTGAGGAGTTTAATGTGGCCTTGGAGACATTGAAAACCTACATGACGACCGAAGTTGAAAGCATGTTTACTAAATTTCTTGAGGGGCTTAAACTATCCACCGCACCGTTGAAAGTGGGTGATCCTGCCAACAAGGTGACGGATGCTATCCCCGACAAGGGGGAAGCTAGTAGTGAAAAGGCTCCTTCTTCTAGTGGCAAGAATGGCACCGACATCTTTGCCCATGTGGAACCACCACTTGTTTATGGTGGACCGGTTCCTTCCACTCATTTGAATCATGCCAGTCCTCCCCCTAAGATTGTGAAAAATGAGGACTTTGATTCTTGGGTTTACCACTTTAAACGTCATTTCAATGATGTGAACACTAACCTTTGGAGAATCATCGAAGAAGGTTTCTATCCACATGATCCAAGCAACTTCACTCCTTGAGAAGCCGCGGACAATCAACTCAATGAGAATGCTCTCTTCATCATTCAAGATGCAATTCCACCCGAAGACCTACCTCATCTTCGTCCCTTTGCCTTGGCCAAAGATGCATGGCATTATGTCGTGTCTCTCTATCGGGGAAGCGCAAGCATTCAACGCTCCAACTATGAAGTGGTACAAGATGAGGCCGATGAGTTTGCAATGAAGGAAGATGAAGAACCTCGTGAGCTTTATCGGAGAGTAACCAAACTCGCGGTCTCACTATGAGATCACGGGAGCAAGGACATGGATGAAAATTGGATCAAGCGCAAATTCCTCAAGGCAATGATGCCCTACCACAAGGCCATGTCCTCCTTCATTCGGCAAAGACCGGACTTCCACACTTTGACCTCAAGCGAAGTGTTGGATGAGTTTGTGGCCATGAACATTTTGGACAAGACCGCCGACAATGCGGTGCTCCGTTCTCAACGGGCAAAGAAGCCTAACCTTGCATTGAAGGCCAAGCTCACCGTGGAAGAAGAAGAAGAGGAAGAAGAGGAGAGCAACCCCGAAGATACGAAGTATGCATATCATGAACACATGGCACTTGATTCAAGGCAATTTTGGAGCAAGAAAAACTCGAGGCCAAACTTTAGCAAAAACAACTCGAGTGGCACAAGGGGCAAGCAACATGTAAGGACTTGCTACATTGCGGCAACGTGAGTCATTTCGTTGCGGAATGCCCGTATGAGAAGAGGGAAGACAATGGTGGCAAACTCATCCGAAAGGACAAGGCCAAGTCGTTCCCCAACAAGAACAACTTCACCAAGAAGACTCCTCCCAAGGCTTTGGTTGTGCAAGAAGAGTATAATGAGGATGATGACGATGATGAAGATGATGAGTCGGTTCCCATGGCCTCCGTTGCCATTGCAACAACGTCACGGGTGTCTCTCTTCGACTCACCCAACGAGAGCATCACTGCCAAGTGCCTCATGGCTAAAGCCACCAACAAGGTAACCTCCAACATCAAAACTACCATCATTAATAATCCTTCCCCAACGGATAGCATTAATGAACTTGAGGAAGCTAATGTGGAGGCTAACAAGTTTGAGGCCTTTATGGGCAAACTCAAGGGAAAATCCAAGAAGCACTTTGTTGATCTCTTGGAACAACTTGGTGAGGCCAATGACATGATCGAGGCTCACAAAGACACCATCTCTAAGATGGAAGGGCATAGTCATGACTATGCCGATGAGATTTCGGATCTTTCCAATGCTCTTGAGGAAGAGCGTGTTCTTCGTTTGGCTCTTGAGGAGTCACACAACATTGATCATGCTAAGTTAAAGAAAGATTATGATCATGCCCTCATTGTTTCTCGTGTGTTAAATTCCGAGAAGGCCAAACTCAGGGTTGATCTTGATAGACTCAAAGAGGAGTTTGATATACTTGAGAAGGCCCACAAGGCCTTGAAGGGTATTCATGCTAGTCTCAAGGAGTCTCATGATCAACTCCAAGTGAAGCTAACTAAGGAGAAAGCAACTTTTCCTCATGTGGTTTTAATTGATAATGCAAATGCTACTAACCCGTGTTGTGAGCATATACATCTTGTTGAGGAAAATGCTAAGTTGAAGGAGCAACTTGAGAGAGGTCTTGCGACTTGCATACAAGGCAAGAAGAACCTCAACGATCTCTTGATCAACCAAAAGGGAGGTGTGGCCAAGGAAGGGGTTGGGTACGTGCCCAACTCCAAGAACAAGAAGAAGAATGACAAGACCAAACGACCTCCTCCCCTCATGCAAACCTTTGTGAGGGAGGGAGAGAGTGCCCCCGAGGAGAAGAAGAAGAACAATGTCAAGAAGGGCAATGTCACCCCTCCCAACAAAGACGGCGATTTTAATCCTTCTTATGTGTTATGCCGTGCTAGTGATGGGCATGTTTATGCCAAATTTGTTGGTTCTCTTCATGAGTACATTGAATGGTCTATTTGGGTTCCTAAGACCCTTGCTACTAACATCAAAGGACCCATTACAAAATGGGTACCTAAAACCAAGCATTGATCTCTTGTAGGTGTTTGCTTCCGGTGGTGGATCATGGTTGCTCGATGGCGGAGCTACAAATCATATGACCGGAAGCAAGGACTTGGTGGTGGACGTGCACAAAGTTCCATCTATGCCCACCAATGTCGAGTGGGGTGACGCCTCATCATCTAAGGTATTGGGACTTGGCAAGGTGGTCATCTCTCATGATCTCACGATCGAGAAGGTCATGCTTGTTGAGTCCCTTGCATACAATTTACTTTCCGTTCGTCAACTTGCAATCATGGGCTTTGCCACTTTCTTTGATATCGATACCGTGGCCCTCTTGTGGAGCAAGACTCTTAAAGTAGCTTTTGTTGGGCATGTCAAGAACGGTCTATATGTGATTAACTTTTCGGAGCGACCCACTAAGACCGCGACATGCCTAATGGCTAAAGTTGATGTGGGATGGCTTTGGCATCGCCGTTTAGCCCATGTCAATATGAGATCTTTGCAAAGTCTCCTCAAGGGGGACCATGTCCGTGGACTAACGAATGTTAGTTTTGTTAAAGATCGTGCTTGCAGTGCCTGTATCGAAGGAAAGCTACATGAGAAGGCTCACCCTCCCACGACTATCATTTATTCAAAGAGGCCCTTGGAGCTCCTTCACATGGATCTTTTTGGGCCCCCATCCTTCGATAGTCTTGGAGGTAGGAAGTATTGCTTGGTGATTGTGGATGACTACTCAAGTTACACGTGGGTGTATTTCTTCAAGAGGAAGAGCGAGACCCAACAAACCGTCATTGACTTTGCAAATGAAGCACAACGTCAACACAATGCAAAGATCTTGACAATAAGAAGTGATAACAGCACCGAGTTCAAGAAATACACCTTGGATGAATTTCTTAGTGATGAGGGAATCAAGCATCAATATTCCGCACCATACACCCCTCAACAAAACGGTGTTGCGGAGAGGAAGAACCGGACGTTGATGGATGCGGCAAGGACCATGATGGCGGAGTTCAAGTCTCCGTACAACTTTTGGGCCGAAGCCATCAACACCGCGTGTCATGCATCCAATAGGCTCTACCTCCGCAAGGGCTTGAACAAGACTCCATATGAGATACTCACCGGTAACAAGCCCAACCTCAAGTACTTCCGGGTATTCGGGTGTAAGTGTTTCATTCTCAAGAAAGGTGTTCGGTTGTCTAAATTTGAGGCTAGAGCTTATGAGGGCATATTTGTTGGTTATGCTACAAACTCTCATGCTTACCGTGTCCTCAATAAATCCAGGGGACTTATTGAGGAGACGTGTAACATGGAGTTTGATGAGAATAACGGCTCCCATGTGGAGCAAAGTGGCACTTGTGATGTAGGTGATGAAATTCCTCCTCAAGCCATAATAAGAATGGGTGTTGGTTTCATCCTACCCATTGAGGAACCCCTTGTGGCCGAAGGAGAAGAACAATGCTCCACTCAAGTGGAGCCATCACCAACCCAAGGCCCACACGCTTCCGAAGAACAAAGTGAAAGCCCTCAACCTCATGAACAAGACCAAGGGCAAGATCATACTCAAGACGGTGTTGACACATCAAGTGATGCCCAAGGTCAAGTTCTCTCCCCCGAGCAAGTTCAAGATCAAGAACAAGTTCATGACGGTGCTCAAGATGATCAAGTAACCACTCCTCAACTCACCACTGAGGAGGAATTAGAGCGTCGTGCCACCAAGGTTGCTTCCAAGCTCTCCACCAAGGATCATCTCATGACGAATGTGCTTGGAAGCTTAAGAAAGGGGGTAAGCACTCGTAGACAATTAGCAAATTATTGTGAGCATCACGCGTTTGTCTCTTGTGTGGAACCCCACAAGGTCTATGAGGCACTAGAAGATCCGGATTGGCTCAATGCCATGCACGAAGAACTCAACAACTTCGAGCGCAACAAAGTGTGGAGATTGGTGCCAAGGCCAATGGAGAACCACAATGTCATTGGAACCAAGTGGATATTCAAGAACAAGCAAGATGCCCATGGGATTATCATTCGCAACAAGGCTCGTTTGGTAGCACAAGGCTACTCCCAAGTCGAGGGTATCGACTACGGTGAAACCTTTGCTCCCGTTGCTCGTCTTGAATCCATTCGCATGTTGATTGCATATGCTTCTCATCATAACTTTAAGTTACAACAAATGGATGTGAAGAGTGCTTTTCTTAATGGTCCCATTAATGAATTGGTTTACATCAAACAACCCCCCGGGTTCGAGGATCCCTACTTTCCCGATCATGTGTATCAACTCGATAAGGCACTCTATGGCCTTAAACAAGCCCCACGTGCGTGGTATGACCACCTTACCGAGTTGTTACAAGACCGTGGTTTTGAAGTTGGGCTAATCGACCCCACTCTTTTTACTAAGAAGGTCAAAGGGGAGTTGTTTGTGTGCCAATTATATGTTGATGATATTATCTTTGGTTCTCCTAACAAAGCTTTCAATGAGGAATTTGCCGCTCTCATGACCTCAAAGTTCGAGATGTCCTCCATGGGAGAGTTGAAGTTCTTTCTAGGGTTCAAAGTGAAGCAAAGAAGAGAAGGAACCTTCATCAATCAATCCAAATACACTCAAGACATGCTCAAGCGATTCAAGCTAAGTGACGTCAAGCCGGCCTCCACTCCAGTGCCCACCAAGTGCCAACTTGATTTAGATCCCAATGGTAAAGTGGTGGATCAAAAGGTATATCGTTCCATGATTGGATCCTTGCTTTACCTTTGTGCATCTAGACTGGACATCATGTTGAGTGTGGGAATTTGTGCACGGTTTCAAGCCGCACCTAAGGAAAGTCACTTTGTGGCGGTCAAACGAATCTTTCGATATTTGGCTCATACCCCAAACTTTGGCTTATGGTACCCAAGAGGATAAAACTTCAAGCTTGTAGGGTACTCGGATTCCGATTGGGCGGGAGACAAAGTGGATAGGAAGTCCACTTCCGAAGGGTGCCAATTCCTTGGTTACTCTTTGGTAAGTTGGTCTTCCAAAAAGCAAAGTTGTGTGTCTCTCTCGTCCACTGAGGCGGAGTATGTTGTCGCCGGTAGTTGTTGTGCACAACTTCTATGGACGAGGCAAACTTTAAAGGATTACAGTGTCACTTGTGACAAAGTGCCTCTTTGGTGTGACAATGAAAGTGCCATCAAGATTTCTCTCAACCCGGTGCAACACTTCAAGACGAAGCATATTGAGATTCGGTATCACTTCATCCGGTATCACATTAGGTGAGGAGAGATCGAGCTCAACTATGTCAACACTCATGACAACCTTGCAGATATTTTCATGAAGCCCTTGGATGAAGCAAGATTTCGCGAGTTAAGGCATGAGCTAAATATCATTGATTCAAGCAATGTGGCTTGAACCCATGCACACCCTACCACGCTCAATTTGTTGTCTAGTTTAGGTGTAGGCATGGACATAGGGGGAGTGTTGTTCTCTCAATGAACTCTCCCTCCCCCCATTATGCATAAATTGATCAAGTCTTTCACTTTAGCCATTGTTGATGGCACTTGTGCTTCAAAGACCAGTTTTGGTCATGGGCCCAAGGTTAAAATCTTCGCGGTGCCATACCTTTTGACTCAAACATAGGTGGCCTCGGCCACCGCCCTCTTTTGTAGAGGTGTGTCTTGGTCGTTTGCTGGTGTGTTTTCTCTTGCCGTTTTTGTCGTTTCGTCGAGCTAAAGCCGTGTTTGTTTAGTTGCCGTGGCATGCTGGGCGGTACTACCGCTGGTGGTGCGCGGTACTACCGCTCGTAAGTGGTACTACCCCCCCCCCCAGCACGGTACTACCGCTGGGGGACGAGAACAGGGGGTTAATTCGGGGCAGGGGGAGGTTTCTTCTCCCCCATACCCATTCACCTCGCCCCTCTTTTCTCTTCCTCTCTCTCCAGCCTCCACTCGCCGCGGGAGGGCTCCGGCGGATCTCCGTCTCCGGGGGCGTCCCTCTCCATTTCCTTTGGTGGAGTCGTTCCCCACCTCGTCCTCTTGCCATGGATGCCGGTATTGCCCCTGTTCCTTCTTTCATTTTGTCTCTTTTTCAGTTCTTGTTTCTTAGGGGCAATGGTGGTTGCATCTCTAGATTTTTGGCTAAATCTAGGCTTGAGTTGGTTGGAGAAGGCAACTAGACTATCTCGATTAGAGTTTGGTAGGATTATTTTTGAATTTGGTAGGCCGGTAGTGCCGGATCTGACCACGGTAGTAGGAACCCGCTGTTTCACCGCCTCGTGCTATAAGAAACTGTTGTTTCTCCGCCTCAAGCAGTACTACCGCTCTCTTTGGAGCGGTACTACCGCTTGACCTAGAGCGGTACTACCGCTCCCTTTGGGGCGGTACTACCGTGGGAAGGTCACGGTACTACCGCTGAATGCCAATTTCCATCATTTTCCTGCCTTACCTTGATCTTTTTGTTGAGTTTGTTGGCTTATGCTCGTTCTTTCTGGTTGTTTTGTGTGTTCTTGTGTTTGGCTCCAGGTGATGACCTTTCCGAGCAGCAAGGTCGCCGTATCAACCCCAGGCGTGCCACATCAAAACGCTACCGCACCTCAGAGCCAGCCGGTGGTTCCTCGAGCACCCAACCGCCTCCAGCAAGTGCATCTGCAAGTGTTCCTCCACCTCCTCAGCAATCGAAGCGAGCTGCCAACAAGCCAAAAGGGAATACTGTGACTGAGATGACCAACAAGGAGTTTTGGGAGAAGCGTCGCCGCAACCCCTATGCGGTGGACCAAGAACCCACTTTGGTCAACCGCCCGTTCTGGAACCATTTTCAGTTTGCCATCTACTTTGATATGATCAAGGCCAGGAAGATTCTTTTTGTTGATGTTTGCTCCATTGACACTGATGCTATGGAGAAGGACCCGGAGTACTTTGGCGAAGATCTTCAGATGTGCACTCAGCTGAACATTCTCAGGATCATGCAATTCAACAAGGATTTCGATGCGGATTTGGTGGCTCAATTCTATGCCACCGTCCATCTTGGGACAGATGTCGACAGGACTCTGACATGGATGACCAATGGCAAGCTGCTTTCTGTCAAGTGGAAGGCTTTCATGGAGTTACTTGATGTGGTGGATACCGGGCTTGAGACTCCTGTCGGTTTCCGCCCTCACCGCAATGCTACGTCCACCCACAAGCAAGCCCTTTGGCCCTACTGCACTGTGAAAGTTCATCCAGTAACTGAGAAGAAGACCTATGAGCTGTCTCCGTATCTGGACATTCTTCATCGCATATTCCGTGAGACTCTCTTCCCTCGGATCGGAAATCTGGATATGGTCCACTCTTACCTCGTGGACATGCTCCTTTTCTGTCAGCATGAGAAGGAAGCAAGCACTGGAGAGAGCCTGGATATCTCTCATGTCATGTGGTCTGAACTTCTATCTGCCGTGTCTGAGCGCAAGTGTCCTATCTATGGTCCATTCATCATGAGGCTCATTGAGAGGGCCTAGGCACAGACTTATCCCAGAGTGCTGCTAGAGACTGGAGACTTGGTTTCTCATGAGATCAAGCGTCTGAGGAAGAAGGACAACTGGACAACGCCTCACATAGGGGGTCCATCTGCTACTGCTGCCACAGGGGGTCCGTCTGCTACTGCTGCCATGGGGACCGAGGGTGAGGCTGCTACTGATGCTCATGAGGAGGACTTTGGCCCCTCTAGTGTAGAACCATCGTGGGCACAGAAGCTTAAGCGCAAGATGAAGAAGCTTTTATGCATGGAGTCTCATGGTCAGTACATGATTCATGTGGCGGAGAAGCATGCCAGGACGCGCCACAAGGAGCTCATGCGTCAGATGGGAGCAACAGTTGCCAGTGGGTCTGAGGGCCAGATCACTGAAGAGGAGGACTGGATTCATCAGAATTGCCACTGGACCAACTCCGATGCCGAGCAGTTTTCGACCCACGATGAAGATGCAGAGATGTGATGTTCGAGATCTTCCTCCTCCCATCACCTGGAGTCGTAGTGTCACTCTATGCCCTTTTTGGTGTTTCTCTGCCAAAGGGGGGGAGACTGTAGGGTTTTGCTTCTTGTGTCGTGCTTTGAGTCTTGTGGTTTCTTGTGTGTTCTCTCGGTGTCCTTCTTTGGTTTGGTTTGGTGTGAGTCCTAAGTTCTAGACATATGGTGTGAGACATATGCTCCCTATCGCTACCTTATTACTTATGTCATTTCAGAGTACTGTAGTTTATTGTGAGATGCATGCTTGTCCTGTTTATTCACTTCTCTCATATATCTTGTGCTTAGTATTGTTGGACTATAAAATATAGGGGGAGTGTTGATCCGAATGTGTGTGTTGTGCCATCTCTTGGTGCACACATTCTGGGGGAACCCATCTATATTTTGTAGTTCTTAGCTTTCTTCGTTTTATTTCTTTTCCTTGCGCAAATCCCTAGTTGTCATCAATCCACCAAAAAGGGGGAGATTGTTACGGCATATCTCTCTCAAGGTAGTTTTGGTGATTGATGACAACATGTTTGCGGACTAATCTTGTGCTTTGAATAATTCACAGATTCTCCCCTGGCACGAGACGCCTTCTTCCCCTCGGAGTGTATTTCAAGACAGTGTAGCTCTTTCGTTTCTTTCTCGATGGACTAGTTGCATAGAGGGCACCGTACTATAAAGAGCGGGTCCGCTGGGGTTTTCCATGGGTGGAATCATCACGTACACATCAGCTTCTCACCCTCCGAGCATTTCCTTTCCATTGAAGAGATCTCTCCTCTCTCTTCCTTATCCTGTCTGGGTCAAAGCGGTAGTACCGCGCACCCAGCGGTAGTACCGCTGAGAAGCCACAAGCGACAGTACCGCTCCGTAGCGGTAGTACCGCCCGTGGCTCCACAGCAGTAGTACCGCTGGGGGCCTGGCACCTCCGCCTTGTCCTCAGCTTCTTTGAGAGTTTTCTTCTCTCTCTCTCTCTCGCCCCAGCGGTAGTACCGCACTGCCTGCGGTACTACGGCCGAAGGGTCAGAAGCAGCAGTACCGCTCCACAGCGGTACTACCGCCCTTGACCCCACTGCCGTAGTACCGCTAGGCAATCTGGTTCCTACCGCCTCGATTCGAGAGGTCTTTTTCTCGTGTCGGGTTTTGCGGCACTAGTCACGGTTGTAGTGGCGGTAGTACCGTTCCAGGAGTGGTAGTACCGCCCTACCACCGCGGTAGTACCACATTTGGGTCCGTTCCCTACTAGTCTCCTCAGCGCGGCAGTACCGCTGGCTGGCGCGGCAGTACCGTTGTCCTGGCGGTAGTTCCGCCCCCCTCTCAGCGGTAGTACCGCCCTGTGCGGGGCTGGTTGGTGGGGGGCAATGGGATTGTTGCACCCACTATAAAAGGGAGTCCCCTTCTTCCTTCTCACCTACCTCTTCCTCCCCCAAGCTCCATTTATTGCTCAAGCTCCATTAAATACTCCAAGCTTCATTTTCGCCCGATCTATCTCTCTAGCCAATCAAACTTGTTGATTTTCTCAGGAGTGGTTGAGAAGGCTCCGATCTACACTTCCACCAAGGGATTTTCGATTCCCCCACTCATCCCTAGCGGATCTTGTTACTCTTGGGTGTTTGAGCACCCTAGACGGTTGAGGTCACCTCAGAGCCATATTTCATTGTGGTGAAGCTTCGTGGTCTTGTTGGGAGCCTCCGATTAAGTTGTGGAGATTGCCCCAACCTTGTTTGTAAACGTTCGGTTGCCGCCTTCAAGGGAACCAATAGTGGAATCATGGCATCTCGCATTGTGTGAGGGCGTGAGGAGAATACGGTGGCCCTAGTGGCTTCTTGGGGAGCATTGTGCCTCCACACCGCTCCAACGGAGACGTACTTCCCCTCAAAAGGAAGGAACTTCGGTAACACATCCTCGTCTTCACCGGATCCACTCTTGGTTATCTCTTACCTTTACTTGTGCAAGATCTTTAGTGTTTCTACCCTTGCTTGCTTGTATGCTTGTTGTTATTGCATCATATAGGTTGCTCACCTAGTTGCACATCTAGACAACCTACTTTGATGCAAAGTTTAATTTGGTAAAGAAAAGCTAAAAATTGGTAGTTGCCTATTCACCCCCCCTCTAGTCAACCATATCGATCCTTTCAGAGGGGTTGGTTGTGACTGTGTAGATGGACGAGGGCTGCGGGAGAGAAGAGAGAGAGAGAGCCCCGATAGCAGTTTTTGGAGACTGAAAACGTCCGACAAAAAGACCGGCTATTCTGCCGCTATAGTTATCCGTTGGGGCATCAAACGGACTCCGAATGCAATGAAACTTGGCAGGCGGTCTATCTACACTATAACAACACGGCATGCCAACTTTCAACCCATTCTGAGAACATTTTCTAGCCACTTATAAAATACTATGTCGGACATGCCATGGGCGCTTGCGAGTGTGGTTGGGCTCAGAATGGACAACAGAGAGAACGAGGAGACTGGACGGATGCAAGTTTTGAAAACATGAGGATGCAATGCACATGATGAACATGCAAGCGAATGACAAGGCAACAATAGCGAATAACTGGAAGACACCTGGCGCATCGGTCTTGGGGCGTTACACGGTACCTCCGCGATCTGCACACGTTCGGCTTGGTGACGTCCCACGAACTCACGATCCAGCAGAGTGTCGAGGGAGAGCTTCGTCAGCACAACGGCGTGATGACGGTGATGATGATGATACCGGAACAGGGCTTCGCCTAAGCACCACTACGATATGACTGAGGTGGATTATGGTGGAGGGGGGCACCGCACACGGCTAAGAGATCAATGATCAACTTGTGTGTCTATGGGGTGCCCCCTCCCCCATATATAAAGGAGTGGAGGAGGGGGAGGGCCGGCCCTCTACTATGGCGCGCCCTAGGGAGTCCTACTCCCACCGGGAGTAGGATTCCCCCCTTTCCAAGTAGGAGTAGGAGAGAAGGAAGGGAAGGAGAGAAGAGACGGAAGGAGGGGGCGCCGCCCCTCCCCCTAGTCCAATTCGGACTAGGGCACTAGGAATTGGGGGGCGCGGCCCCTAGGCAGCCCCTCTCTGTTTCCCCTAAAGCCCAATAAGGCTCATATACTCCCCGGGGGGGAGGGGGTTCCTGTAACCTCCCGGTACTCCGAAAAATGCCCGAACTCATCCGGAACCGTTCCGATGTCCAAACATAGGCTTCCAATATATCGATCTTTACGTCTCGACCATTTCGAGACTCCTCGTCGTGTCCTTGATCAATTTCGGGACTCCAAACTACCTTCGGTTCATCAAAACACATAAACTCATAATACCAATCGTCACCGAACGTTAAGCGTGCGGACCCTATGGATTCAAGAACTATGTAGACATGACCGAGACACGCCTCCGGTCAATAACCAATAGCGGAGCCTGGATTTTCATATTGGCTCCCACATATTCTACGGAGATCTTTATCGGTCAAACCACATAACGATATACGTTGTTCCCTTTGTCATCGGCATGTTACTTGCCTGAGATTCGATCGTCGGTATCTCAATACCTAGTTCAATCTCGTTACCGGCAAGTCTCTTTACTCGTTCCGTAATGCTACATCCCGTAACTAACTTATTAGCTACATTTCTTGCAAGGCTTATAGTGATGTACATTACCAAGAGAGCCCAGAGATACCTCTCCGACAATCGGAGTGACAAATCATAATCTCGATCTATGCCAACTCAACAAACACCATCGGAGACACCTGTAGAGCACCTTTATAATCACCCAGTTACGTTGTGACATTTGGTAGCACACAAAGTGTTCCTCCGATATTCAGGAGTTGCATGATCTCATAGTCATAGGAACATGTATAAGTTATGGAGAAAGCAATAGCAACAAACTAAACGATCATCGTGCTAAGCTAACAGATGGGTCAAGTCAATCACATCATTCTCTAATGATGTGATCCCGTTAATCAAATGACAACTCATGTCTATGGTTAGGAAACATAACCATCATTGATTCAACGAGATAGTCAAGTAGAGGCAAACTAGTGACACTCTGTTTGTCTATGTATTCACACATGTACTAAGTTTCTGGTTAATACAATTCTAGCATGAATAATAAACATTTAACATGATATAAGGAAATATAAATAACAACTTTATTATTGCCTCTAGGGCATATTTCCTTTAGTCTCCCACTTGCACTAGAGTCAATAATCTAGATTACATTGCAATGATTCTAACACCCATGGAGTCTTGGTGCTAATCATGTTTTGATCGTGAGAGAGGCTTAGTTAACGAGTCTGCAACATTCAGATCCGTATGTATCTTGCAAATCTCTATGTCTCCCTCCTTGACTTGATCGCAGATGGAATTGAAGCGTCTCTTGATGTGCTTGGTTCTCTTGTGAAATCTGGATTCCTTTGCTAAAGCAATTGCACCAATATTGTCACAACAGATTTTCATTTGATCCAATGCACTAGGTATGACACCTAGATCGGATATGAACTCCTTCATCCAGACTCCTTCATTTGCTTCTTCTGAAGCAGCTATGTATTCCGCTTCACACGTAGATCCCGCCACGACGCTCTGCTTGGAACTGCAGCAACTGACACCTCCACCATTTAATAAAAATACGTATCCGGTTTGTGACTTAGAGTCATCCGGATCAGTGTCAAAGCTTGCATCAACGTAACCATTTACGACGAGCTCTTTGTCACCTCCATATACGAGAAACATATCCTTAGTCCTTTTCAGGTATTTTAGGATATTCTTGACCGTTGTGCAGTGATCCACTCCTGGATTACTTCGGTACCTCCCTGCTAAACTGATAACAAGGCACACATCAGGTCGGGTACATAACATTGCATACATGATAGAGCCTATGGCTGAAGCATAGGGAACACCTTTCATTTTCTCTCTATCTTCTACAGTGGTCGGGCATTGAGTCTGACTCAACTTCACACCTTGTAATATAGGCAAGAACCCTTTCTTTGCCTGATCCATTTTGAACTTCTTCAAAACTTTATCAAGGTATGTGCTTTGTGAAAGTCCAATTAATCGTCTTGATCTATCTCTATAGATCTTGATGCCCAATATATAAGCAGCTTCACTGAGGTCTTTAATTGAAAAATTCTTATTCAAGTATCCTTTTATGCTCTTCAAAAATTCAGTATCATTTCCGATCAACAATATCTCATCTACATATAATATCAGAAATGCTACAGATCTCCCACTCACTCTCTTGTAAATACAGGCTTCTCCAAAAGTCTGTATAAAACACATGCTTTGATCACACTATCAAAGAGTATATTCCAACTCCGAGAGGCTTGCACCAGTCCATAAATGGATCGCTGGAGCTTGCACACTTTGTTAGCACCTGTTGGATCGACAAAACCTTCTGGTTGCATCATATACAACTCTTCTTTAAGATATCCATTAAGGAATGCAGTTTTGACATCCATTTGCCAAATTTCATAATCATAAAATGCGGCAATTGCTAACATGATTCGGACAGACTTAAGCATCACTACGGGTGAGAAGGTCTCATCATAGTCAACTCCTTGAACTTGTCGAAAACCTTTTGCAACAAGTCGAGCTTTGTAGAAAGTAATATTACCGTCAGCGTCAGTCTTCTTCTTGAAGATCCATTTATTCTCTATGGCCTGCCGTTCATCGGGCAAGTTAACCAAAGTCCATACTTTGTTCTCATACATGGATCCCATATCAGATTTATGGCCTTAAGCCATTTTGCAGAATCTGGGATCACCATCGCTTCCTCATAGTTCGTAGGTTCGTCATGGTCAGGTAACACGACTTCCAGAACAGGATTACCATAACACTTTGGTGCGGATCTTACTCTGGTTGACCTACGAGGTTCGGTAGTAACTTGATCAGAAGTTTCATGATCATCATCATTAGTTTCCTCACTTACTTGTGTAGGAATCACTGGAACTGATTTCAGTGATGAAATATTTTCCAATAAGGGAGAAGGTACAATTATCTCATCAAGCTCTACTTTCCTCCCACTCACTTCTTCCGAGAGAAACTCATTCTCTAGAAAGGATCCATTCTTAGCAACGAATATCTTGCCTTCGGATCTGTGATAGAAGGTGTACCCAACAGTCTCCTTTTGGTATCCTA
The DNA here is from genome assembly GCF_003073215.2 of Triticum urartu. Taxonomy (NCBI): domain Eukaryota; kingdom Viridiplantae; phylum Streptophyta; class Magnoliopsida; order Poales; family Poaceae; genus Triticum; species Triticum urartu. The sequence continues at coordinate 390,465,643 of NC_053022.1, read as the reverse complement.
TGAAGACACATTTCTCCGATTTGGGTTCGAGCTTATCAGGCTGAAGCTTTTTCACATAAGCATTGCAGCCCCTAACTTTAAGAAACAACAACTTGGGTTTCTTGCCAAACCACAGTTCATAAGGTGTCGTCTCAACGAATTTAGATAGTGCCCTATTTAACGTGAATGCAGCTGTCCCTAAAGCATAACCCCAAAATGATAGCGGTAAATCAGTGAGAGACATCGTAGACCGCACCATCTAATAAAGTGTGGTTATGACGTTCGGACACACCATTACGTTGTGGTGTTCCAAGTGGCGTGAGTTGCGAAACTATTCCGCATTGTTTCGGATGAAGTACAAACTCATAACTCAAATATTCACCTCCACGATCAGATCGCTGAAATTTGATTTTATTGTTACGATGTTTTTCCACTTCACTCTGAAATTCTTTGAACTTTTCGAATGTTTCAGACTTATGTTTAATTAAGTAGATATACCCATATCTCCTCAAATCATCTGTGAAGGTGAGAAAATAACGATATCCTCCGCGAGCTTCAATGTTCATTGGACCACATACATCAGTATGTATGATTTCCAATAACTCTGTTGCTCGCTCCATTGTTCCGGAGAACAGAGTTTTAGTCATCTTGCCCATGAGGCATGGTTCGCAAGTACCAAGTGATTCATAATCAAGTGATTCCAGAAGTCCATCAGAATGGAGTTTCTTCATGCGCTTTATACCAATATGACCTAAACGGCGGTGCCACAAATAAGTTGCACTATCATTATCAACTCTGCATCTTTTGGCTTCAATACTATGAACATGTGTATCACTACTATTAGGATTTAGTAAAAATAGACCACTCATCAAGGGTGCATGACCATAAAAGATATTACTCATATAAATAGAACAACCATTATTCTTTGATTGAAATGAATAACCATCTCGCATCAAACAAGATCCAGATATAATGTTCATGCTCAACGCTGGCACCAAATAACAATTATTTAGGTCTAAAACTAATCCCGAAGGTAGATGTAGAGGTAGTGTGCCGACGGCGATCACATCGACTTTGGAACCGTTTCCCACGCGCATCGTCACCTCATCCTTAGCCAAGCTTCGCTTAATCCGTAGCCCTTGTTTCGAGTTGCAAATGTTAGCAACTGAACCAGTATCAAATACCCAGGCACTACTGCAAGCATTAGTAAGGTACACATCAATAACATGTATATCAAATATACCTTTCACTTTGCCATCCTTCTTCTCCGCCAAATACTTGGGGCAGTTCCGCTTCCAGTGACCAGTTCCTTTGCAGTAGAAGCACTCAGTCTCAGGCTTAGGTCTAGACTTGGGTTTCTTCACTTGAGCAGCAACAGGCTTGCTGTTCTTCTTGAAGTTCCCCTTGTTCCCTTTGCCCTTTTTTCTTGAAACTGGTGGTCTTGTTGACCATCAACACTTGATGCTCCTTCTTGATTTCTACCTCTGCAGCCTTTAGCATTGCCAAGAGCTCACGAATCGTCTTATCCATCCCTTGCATATTATAGTTCATCAGAAAGCTCTTGTAGCTTGGTCGCAGTGATTGAAAAACTCTGTCAATGACACTTTTATCAGGAAGATTAACTCCCAATTGAGTCAAGTGATTGTGGTACCCAGACATTCTGAGTATATGTTCACTGACAGAACTATTCTCCTCCATCTTGCAGCTATAGAACTTAGTGGAGACTTCATATCTCTCAATCCGGGCATTTGCTTGAAATATTAACTTCAACTCCTGGAACATCTCATATGCTCCATGACTTTCAAAACATCGTTGAAGTCCCGGTTCTAAGCCGTAAAGCATGGCCCACTGAACTATCGAGTAGTCATCCGCTTTGCTCTGCCAGGTGTTCACATCATCTAGTGTTGCTCCTGCAACGGGTTTGTCACCTAGCCATGCTTTCAGGACGTAATTCTTCTGTGCAGCAATGATGATAATACTCAAGTAACGGACCCAGTCTGTGTAGTAGCTACCATCATCTTTCAACTTAGCTTTCTCTAGGAACGCATTAAAATTCAATGGAACAACAACACGGTCCATCTATCTACAACAACTTAGACATGCAAAAATACTATCAGGTACTAAGTTCATGATAAATTAAAGTTCAATTAATCAAATTAATTAAGAACTCCCACTTAGATAGGCATCTCTCTAATCATCTAAGTGATCACGTGATCCATATCAACTAAACCATGTCCAATCATCATGTGAGATGGAGTAGTTTTCAATGGTGAACATCACTATGTTGATCATATCTACTATATGACTCTGATACGTCTCCATCGTATCTACTTTTCCAAACACTTTTGCCCTTGTTTTGGACTCTAACTTGCATGATTTGAATGGAACTGACCCGGACTGACGTTGTTTTCAGCAGAATTGCAATAGTGTTATTTTTGTGCAGAATTAAAAGTTCTCGGAATGACCAGAAAATCAATGGAGATTATTTTTGGAATATATAAAAAATACTAAAGAAGAATCCACGTCAGGTGGTCCACACCTTGTCCACGAGGGTGGGGGGCGCGCCCCCTGCCTCGTGGGCCCCCTGACGCTCCACCGACCTCAACTCCAACTCCATATATTCACTTTCAAGGAGAAAAAATCAGAGAGAAGGATTCATCATGTTTTATGATACGGAGCCTCCGCCAAGCCCTAAACTCTCTCAGGAGGGCTGATCTGGAGTCCGTTCGGGGCTCCGGAGAGGGGAATCCGTCGCCATCGTTATCATCAACCTTCCTCCATCACCAATTTCATGATGCTCACCACCGTGCGTGAGTAAGGCTTGCTAGACGGTGATGGGTTGGATGAGATTTATCATGTAATCAAGTTAGTTTTGTTAGGGTTTGATCCCTAGTATCCACTATGTTCTGAGATTGATATTGCTATGACTTTGCTATGCTTAATGCTTGTCACTAGGGCCCGAGTGCCATGATTTCAGATCTGAACCTATTATGTTTTCATGAATATATGTGAGTTCTTGATCCTATCTTGCAAATCTATAGTCACCTATTATGTGTTATGATCCGTTAACCCCGAAGTGACAATAATCAGGACCATTACCAGTGATGACCGTAGTTTGAGGAGTTCATGTATTCACTATGTGTTAATACTTTTGTCCGGTACTCTATTAAAAGGAGGCCTTAATATCCGTTAGTTTCCAATAGGACCCCGCTGCCACGGGAGGGTAGGACAAAAGATGTCATGCAAGTTCTTTTCCATAAGCACGTATTACTATATTCGGAATACATGCCTACATTACATTGATGAACTAGAGCTAGTTTTGTGTCACCCTATGTTATAACTATTGCATGAATGATCGCATCCAACATAATTCTCCATCACCGATCCAATGCCTACGAGCTTTTCTTATATTGTTCTTCGCTTATTTACTTTTCCGTTGCTACTGTAACAATCACTATAAAAACCAAAAATATTACTTTTGCTACCATTACCACTACTATCATATTACTTTGCTACTAAACACTTTGCTGCAGATACTAAGTTTCCAGGTGTGGTTGAATTGACAACTCAGCTGCTAATACTTGATAATATTCTTTGGTTCCCCTTGTGTCGAATCAATAAATTTGGGTTGAATACTCTACCCTCGAAAACTGTTGCGATCCCCTATACTTGTGGGTTATCAAGACTATTTTCCGGCGTCGTTGCCGAGGAGCATAGCTCTATTCTTTGAGTCACTTGGGATTTATATCTGCTTATTATTATGAAGAACTTAAAAGATCAAAGAACCAAGATTTTTCCCTCAACTATGAGGGCAGGTAAGGAACTGCCATCTAGCGCTGCACTTGATTCACCTTCTGTTTTGAGTAAACTTGCAACACCTATTGCTGCTATTGATTTTGATAGGTCGCATGTTATTGATGATGCCACTTCAGCTTTGCATGATACTTATGATGGAACTACCTTTATGCTTGATACTACTGTGCCATTAGGTGAATTTCTTGATGAACAACTTGCTAGGGCTAGAGAGAATGAAATTATTGAAATTGATAATATTGATGAAAGTGATGATGAAGATTCTCCCCTAGATATGAATTGCCTGTTGTTCCTGAGGGTTATGTTATGGATGAAGAAACTGCTAGAGACTTTCTTGCTTGCAATGATAGATCTGATCTTAAGAAATTATTAGCTAAGCTTAAAGAGAAGTCTTTGAATGCTAGAATGAAATATGACCCTGCTTTTGCTACTTCACCTATCTTTATTACTGATAAGGATTATGATTTCTCTATCGATCCTGAGTTAATTACTTTGGTTGAATCTGATCCTTTCTATGGCCATGAATCTGAAACTGGTGTGGCACATCTTACTAAATTAAATGATATAGCCACCCTGTTTACTCATGATGAGAAAACTTGCTATTACTTTATCCTTAGGTTGTTTCCGTTCTCATTAAAGGGTGATGCTAAGGCATGGTTTAATTCTCTTGATCCTGGTTGTGTGCGTAGTCCCCAGGATATGATTTATTACTTCTCTGCTAAATATTTCCCCGCTCATAAGAAACAAGCTGCTTTAAGGGAAATATATAATTTTGTGCAAATTGAAGAAGAGAGTCTCCCACAAGCTTGGGGGAGGCTTCTCCGATTACTTAATGCTTTTCCTGATCATCCTCTCAAGAAAAATGAAATACTTGATATCTTTTATAATGGACTAATCGATGCTTCCAGAGATTACCTGGATAGTTGTGCTGGTTGTGTTTTCAGGGAAAGAACTGTTGATCAAGCTGAATTGCTATTGAATAATATGTTGACTAATGAAAATAATTGGACACTTCCTGAACCAACTCCTAAGACAACTCCGGAGAAAAGGGGTATTCTATTTCTCAGTCCTGAAGATATGCAAGAGGCAAAGAAATCTATGAAAGAAAAAGGTATTAAAGCCGAAGATGTTAAGAATTTACCACCTATTGAAGAAATACATGGTCTCGATAACCCGACACAGGTAGTAAAGGTAAATTCTCTCTATACATTCGATAAATGCGAAATCCCATTTACTAAGTTTGCTAGCCAATGCTTGGATGAGTTTGATGACTTTATGGTTAAGCAAGAAAACTTCAATGCTTATGTTGGTAGACAATTGAAACATAACGATGATATGCTTGAACACTTGAGTGATTATATGTCTAGAGTTAAAGGTGAACTTAAACTTATTAGTGAACATGCTTCTATGGTTACCACTCAAGTAGAACAAGTACTTAGGCTCAGAATGATTTGCTCAATGAATTAAATAATAATAAGAATGATAATGCTATTAGAGTTATGACTAGAGGAGGTAAAATGACTCAGGAACCTTTGTATCGTGAGGGCCACCCTAAGAGAATTGAGCAAGATTCTTAGAGAACTAATGTTGATGCACATAGTCCTTCTAAAAAGAAGAAAAAGAAAAATGATAGGACTATGCATGCTTCTAGTGTACATGTTGTTCACACACCTGAGAATCCCAATGATATTTCTATTTCTGATGCTAAAAGACAATCTGGTAATGAACATGAACCTAGTGATAATGTTAATGATGATGTTCATGTTGATGCTCAACCTAGCAATGATAATCATGTAGAGATTCAACCTAATGTTGATCTTGATAACCCACAATAAAAGAATCAACGTTATTATAAGAGAGACTTTGTTGCTTGGAAGCACGGTAAGGAAAGAGAACCATGGGTTCAGAAACATATGCCTTTTCCTCCTAAACCATCCAAGAAAAAGGATGATGAGGATTTTGAGCGCTTTGCTGAAATGATTAGCCTATCTTTTTGCGTATGCATTTAACTGATATGCTTAAAATGAACCCTTATGCTAAATACTTGAAGGAAATTGTTACTAATAAGAGAAAGATACCAGAAGCTGAAATTTCCACTATGCTTTCTAATTACACTTTTTAGGGTGGAATACCAAAGAAACTTGGAGATCTCGGAGTACCAACTATACCATGCTCCATTAAAAGAAACTATGTTAAAACTGCTTTATGTGATCTTGGAGCCGGTGTTAGTGTTATGCCTCTCTCTTTATACCGTAGACTTGGTTTGAATAAGTTGACACCTACTGAAATATCTTTGCAAATGGCTGATAAATCAACTGCTATACCTGTCGGTATTTGTGAGAGGATGTGCCTGTTGTGGTTGCAAACGTTACTATTTTAACGGGCTTTGTTATTCTTGATATTCCCGAGGATGATAGTATGTCTATTATTCTTGGAAGACCCTTTTTGAATACTGCAGGGGCTGTTATTGATTGCAACAAAGGCAATGTCACTTTTCATGTTAATGGTAATGAGCATACGGTGCATTTTCCAACGAAACAACCTCAAGTCCACAGTATCAATTCTATGGAAAAATTTCAAAAATTACTATTGGAGGTTTTGAATTTCCTCTTCCAACTGTCAAGAAGAAATATGATATTTTTATTGTTGGGGATGTGCATATCCCCGTTGAGGTAACCTAGTGTTATTCGAAATTTCTCCGGTTTCATGTTATTCGAAATGAGTTTGTTAACAAGACCTGATGAACCTTGTTAGGGATTCCTTTTGATGAGCCTGAGATGGATAAAGCAAAAATAGTATTTTTCTGTCTGTTTTCTGAATTATCCATGCAATAAAAATACCCCGAAAATAAAAGTTCTCCAAATGCCCTGTTAAATATGATTTTTTCTAGAATATTTGAGAATATCTGGCACAGAAAACACAGCAGGGGGAGGGCGCGCCCACCCCCCTGGGCGCACGCCCTGCCTCGTGGACCCCACGTGGGTCCCCTCCACTTATTCCAGCCACCACACACTCTTTCTTCCTCCCCAGAAAATCATTAGCCAGCTCAAACCCGAGTTCTTGCTCATCTTGCTGCCATTTTCGATCTCCTTGCTCAAAGCTCCATACACAAAACTGCTTTGGGGGATTGTTCTTTGGTATGTGACTCCTCCAATGGTCAAATTAGTTTTTGTTCTAATGTTTTATTCATTGCAAATTTTTTCTGCTTAGGTGACCTTGTTCTTGAACTTGCATGTCAAATTTATGTGGTCAAAAGTAGTTTTAATGCATGAAATAGCCTCTAGGCACTTGTAGGAGTAGTTACTATCAATCTTGTTGAGTTTGGTTCACTTTTATTTTTGAGTCACTAAAAATTTCAGAAATTTTTCACAGGAAGAAATATGTTTAGGAAAATGTACCAAGGTGGTTCCTCAAGGAAGCAAGGACCCAGGCCCGCAATATGCGAGCTGGACAATGAACTACCAAGAGATGCTCAAGTGCGTCCTTGTGAATGGCCGTCAGAGGACTTTATGGTTCGGGTAGGGATTAAGGAGGAATTTGAAGCATATGTGTGTAACGCCGATCTTGAGAGCTTCGTGGAAGACAAGTGCCGTCAGTACCTCTATTTAATTGATTCATTTGTGAGAAGGTTTAAATTTACATCATCACGCAATTCTCAAACTGTCCTATTTGATCTTTATGATAAATCTTATACCATGGACTTAGAAGATTTTAATACTGCTTGTAAACTCCCATAGTGGGGTAATGTTAGTGAACCTCGCAAATCTGAATATAAAGACTTTCTTGGTAGTATAACTGTGGGGGAATCTAGGGAAATCACACAAACTACCATAGGGAGCATTCATTTTCCTGCAATACATTATTTTGCTCTCTTCATAGGTAGATGCATAAATGGTAAGGATGAGGCATGTCACATGTGTGTTCCTGATCTTAGTGTTCTCAAGAGTGCTGTATTAGGAGATAGACAATATAACTTGGGGGCCATTGTTGCACATAGGTTGCATAATAATAGTATTAATGGAGATTTCTTTGGTGGAATTTATGCAACCCGTTTAGCTGATTTTCTTGAGATACCCATACGTGGAGATGATATTGAGTTGCGTCCTGCTTATTTAGATTATAATGCCATGGTTCTTCATCAGTTTGTTGAGAGGAACAATCAGCTCCTCCAGTATCGACTAATCTTTGACAGACGACACACCTATCACGTCGCTCTCCCTGCTCCTACTTTCTTTCAATTTCAGGCAAAAGGGAGATATGTTATAACCAGGGAGGAGGCGACCGAGTATGATAGGAGGGCGGAGGCAACTTGCCTCCAAGCTGCAGCTCATCAGGCAATTGCCGCTGCATCTCAGTACGACCCCAGCTACAACATTGATCCATCGGCATAGACCAACTTAGGCCAAAAGCCTAAGCTTGGGGGAGTACGTATCTCTCACCGACATTACATTCATGTTCACACACTCATGACAGTTGTCGGTGCTTATACTTTTTCATTGTATCATCCATGCTAGTTTATTTTCTTTTTCTCGCTTTCTTCTTGTGTGTTTGGAAAACCTTAAGAAAAACCATAAAAATTAGTTGTAGATTTTAGTTAGTTTACTTTTCATGCCTATAGTAATAGTAATTTAAAAGAAAAACCAAAAACATTTCTCGTTCTTCTTTTGCTTGTTGGGAGCTTTCCCGTGTAAATAGTTTTGTTTTATTTCTTTCCTTTGGTGTCGAGAGGAGAAGACCTTAATGAAAATGTTGAGTGGCTCTCATATGTATTATTGTTGATCTAACAAAGAATTCATATCACCTTGTCTTCTATCTTGAATTGAATGCTTGCAGATTCTAGCTTAGTCCAATGCACGTGTAACAACCTGGATTTTTGCCCTTTTCTTTTTCCATTAATTTTCTCGGATTTCCTGTTTTGTTTTGCTTTTTCGTGGCTATGTGGTTCTGAAACTTGGGAAGATCATGTCTTCCTAGGTTTTATAGTGGCTTGTAACCCTATTCATCATCCCAAGATCATTTCATTTCCATCCTTGACCTAACCCAAAATTCTTTTGTTGGGAATATTCCTTTTCTGATAAAGGAATAACCCTTAAACCCTAGGTTGTGAAGCAACCTATATTTATGTCACTTCTAAAATTCCCAAATAATTCTCATAATTTTTTTGGCTAATATCTTCCTCAAATATGGAAAAATATATCATTGGCCATGTTTCCCATCATGCTCAATAAAGTCATTTCCTATTCTGTCCTAAATGGCACATTGTGAAGCAAGTGCCATTTATCTTCGCCCAATTCAACCCAAAATTCTTGTACATCTTTTATTGTCCAAATAATTGCCTCATGCCAAAATTCAACTCAATTTTCCTAGTAAATATTCTTGAGCAATTTTTCAAAGTTCCTGTCTGAGGGAAGTGATTGTAAAGGAAGTATAAGCTAGGCATATACAAATGAGTTGAAATTTTGCAAGGTTCTTCCTATGGTCAAGTCATGACTCTCCACCAAATATGAGCTCATGTACCTCATCTATGTGAGCCCAGATCCAAATCTTAGTTTCTGGTCAGATTTTCAGTTTATGAAGCAACTATATTTTATATTGCTTCAATTGAGCTGGAAATTTACGAGGACATGCTTCTAACTATATAAACTCCTTCCATCAACTTTTACCTTAATTGGTTAATCCAATTGCCCTGTGTAAGTTTTCCAAATTTCTGTCCAGAATGAAGCTTTGTGAAGTAAGTGCCACTTTGGTATTTCTAAATGGCATGAAATTTTTAAAGCAGCTTCATATCATCTTATAACCCCTCTATGCCAAATTTCAGCTCACATAGATTAAGTATGTGAGTGTATCATCGAAATCCCTAATTCAGGCTAGTATTGCACTTTCTACACCAACCGTCATCTAAACTCCTCCTTTTAGTCTGGTTTTCGGTGATCAGCATCACCTTAGTATGTGACCATCATCAGACAAACTAGTTACCACGTTACCTAGCTGGTTTAATCACAACAAGTTACAAACACCTTCTTACTGATTTATTTTTGGAGTTAAGTACAAATCTCTTCTTTGCCCCTGAACCGATTTATTTCCTCATTTTGACTGAGGGCACCAAGGTCCATTCACTGGACATGGTTGGCACGCCAAAGAGCACGGCTTGCGCCAGTGCGCGTAGTGATCATTCTTGCGTCATGGCCGCAGGCGTTCTCTTGCTGGTTCCGACCACTATGCTCGTCTCCTCCCTCCTCGTCACGACCCCAAACCTTGTCCAGGAGCTCAACCGTGCTCGACTGCGTCGCCCTGCATCGGTGCTTCGTCGTCGTTCACCTTAAATGCGCCACTAGAACAGTGCCCGTGCCATGCCCAGCCTCTGACCTCCATTAGAGCACTGCTCAAGCTCGCTTGTGAGCTCTAGAGCATTCCCCGCGGCTATATAAGCGTGCCCCGAGCCGTCCCGCAGGTCACCCATATCTCCCTCGCCTCATTTGGTCACCAGGATCGCCCCATCTCGTCGGAGTCCGCCGTTTTCCTCCATAGCCGCCTCGGCCTCGGCTTGGTTCCCACCAGTCCGAGCCTCCTCTCCTCCTCCTACCATGTCCACTGACTCCCCCTCATCCCACTGAGCCTGCCACACCACCAGTTCGTCGCCGGAGTCCCTCTAGCCACGCCTCCCGGAGCTTGGCCATCGCTGTTGCTCTTGGCCACCACCCTGACCGAGCCCATTCGGTGCTCCTCTCTCCCTACCGTCGCCACCAGAGCCTCCACCACTCTCCGGCGAGCCTCCCCAAGCCCTCCACCTCGCCTCCCCGCCGCCGGAGACCCCTGCCCGTCACCACCACCGCCCGCCCCTGCCTCCTCGGTTCCTCTCTGAACGGGACCCCCTCGCCGCCCCGGTCCCGCAGGTGCCCTCGGCCGGGCCGGGGATCGCCGGAGCTGGCCGGCCCCTTGGCCGCTTCCCTCCCCTGCCTCTGCTCTGTCTCACGGGAGAACAGGCGAGCGGGAGGAAGGAGACGACCGAGCCTGGCCCCCCCCTGCGCCTGGACCCCACCTGTAAGCCTCTCCTCCCCCTGGTCCACATGTTTAAGGGGAGACATATTCCAAGAAATACGTTTTCTTCTCTTGAAAGCGTACATTCATTCTACTTCAACCAAGAATACGTTTGATCAGTCTGAAAACGTATTTCTCCTTATGCGCTTTCTGTTTTTCCTCCCAAGGACCCGTTGGTGATGAAAATATTCACAGATTGGTCCCTGATCTTCAACTTCTCACAACTTTTCAACCGTAACTCCGATTGAGGTGAAACCAATGCTCACCTCTTCGTATCGTCAAGCTCTATCTTTTGGTAACATTTTCACTAGATGGTTCCACAGTGAAAATGACCATTTTCCCTTGCCTCAAATCAGGCCCCTCCAAGAGAGAACCGTCCGACGTTTCGTTCCGCGGTTTCACCGCACTTCCTCCCGGTGGTTTCTTCATCCCCAGGCAAGCCACAATACCCACTTGCATGATAGTCATGCAGTAGCCATGGTTTTCAACTTGAATAATATATTAAATGTTTGCTTGCTTAAAATATGGTTATAGTTGTTTCGGTAATGCTTATGGATTCATGATTACTTTCTTGCTATGTTGTTATGCACCTGGTTGTCATGCCCTGCTAGTTGCTAGTATTCCTTTCATATACTTATGCTTGCTAGTGGTATATATTGATGTTGGTAATGATCTTCGGTGCATGACTGTCATCTGTCCCGAGTACCGTTGTTATGCATGTTCCATTGCATCGAGTTGGTTAAATGCATGCATGATGGCATTGTTGATACGTTCTTGCATGATGTTTATTGTTGATGCTAGTGGTCATGTTATGCAATGAGTAGTGTTGTACTGGTAATATTCATGCTCTTCATTATGCCATGCTCAGTTGGAGATGATTCATTGTTGATATGGTGGCTAGTTATGTTGCACCCGTACTTATGTTGATATCATGCTCATGCATTGTAATTGTATCATGTTATTTTATCATGGCTCAACATATTTGCATTCAAGTTTAACCAGATTAAATTGAACTTGAACACCTGTTGGCTAAGTCATGGTGCCACCATATCAAACAGACCAGTGCAACCACACTTACCTTTATGGGATGGTCCTAACTAGGTCTATTGTCGTGCCTCTCGCCGGTGCCTCAAAACGAGGGAATGTTATGGGCGTGCGGTACCCTGGCCCGGTAAGCAGACATAACCTTGTGTGCCCGTTGTTGTTGTTGTTATTATGGATCCGGTCCTCGTGAGGGACGTTTGGCCACGACGGTGGTCGTTGTGTCTTTGGTATACACGGGGCCACCCAGGACTAGGCTAGTTGGGAGTGGGTCAGAGTGGCCGGGAGAGTGTCATGGAAATAGATCGCTTTTGTCGGAATGCCGTTGGTCCACCCGAATGGGAGTTTGAGGCCATGGGTTCCGTAGTGTGGGTACAGTGTACTAACCTCTGTAGAGTGTATATTAAGTCTATCGATAGCCTCGCCCGCGGATAAGGGCCCAGTTCGTAGTTGGTCACACTATGAGTCAACAATAATAATAATAATAATAATAATAATAATAATAATAATAATGTGCTCGATGAGGAGATAAGTTGGTTGTGATTGCCGGAAGGATCACTGTTTGAGATAAGTTGGTTGCGATCGCCGGAAGGATCATGGTTTGAGACCAAGTGTTGGTCGTGGTTGGGATCGCCGGAATGATCACTGTGGTATCAAGGATACCGAGTTGTTGGATATTCATGATGTTGTGCGAGAATCATGGGTAAAGATCAAGCTCCTTGTGGTCATTTGATGATTACTACGGTATTGTTTATACCAAGCTTGATTTGATCCTGATATGATCGTGTAATGTCCGAAGTTGGTAAGTGATGCATGTGATGGTTGGTAACCCGAGCAGAATAAATGGTGCATGTAGTGTCATCATGTTGCATGCTAGTATCATCAGATTTATATGTTCATGCCATGATCATATTGTTCTAGCAGTATTATGTTCATGTTGTTCATGTTATGTTATCCTGATGATCTCATGATAATTCCTGCTTAACCTATAATTGCCATACCGTCGTTTGTCTTGAATGCTTCTGGTTATTGTGAGCTTGCAAGTACATTCAATGTACTGACCTGGCGTGTCATGCCAGTTTGTAGGTTGTGCCTAGATTGCTTGCTTGTTTGGTGTTGTTCTTGTGTTTGCGAGCTAGGATAAACGTTCCAGCCAGAGTCCCTGCGGATTGGAGTCCATCACCGCCGTTCGTTGTTCCGCTGCCAGTAGTTGTTCCGCTGCTTCAAGTTGTTATGCTGCTTGTATAGAGAAACCGTGGTTGGCGTAGTGTCGCCGTACCGATGTTATTCATTATAATATTGGAACCCTTGTATTCATACCCGTGTTGTAATAGAGAGCTGGTTTGTTCTATACTAAGAAGTGACGTATTCCAGAAGACTTCACCTCGATCTCTGGGCTGGAATACGGGGCGTTCTGGTTTTCTCTGAGCCGGGGTGCCACAGGCTTGGTATTAGAGCAGGTTCGGCTGTAGAGTGTCCTAGTCCCCTGGAATTTTAGAAAATGGTAGTATAGGGTTTGGTTGTTGCCCTTGCTTGCTGCATTTGGTTGTTGCATTTGTTTGCTATATATAGTATTATTTCGGTTACCATTAACCCCTGTTTCATGCGTAGATGGCGGTCAACTTCCATGAGTTCAGTGCCCTTCCCTTAGCTCCTAGTGCTGTTCCTATTGAGTTTAGTCCCACGCCTGCACCTCTCAGCTTTGTCGCCCTCCTTGGCGACATGTGGCGTAGTATTTATCCCCTCAAAGATCCACCTCATTATCAAGTATTCCAGTTTTCTGCTGGAGGAAGAATTCGGGAATACATTGCTCATGTTCATCTGTCAGCCCTGATTCCTGTCGGTAAGCGCACCTATAGTTTCCACGGTGGTTACAGCGCTACTCCTGAGCGTTCCATTCAGCTTGCTGCCATGGCAGGAGTCACCAGTCTTCGTCATCAAGAGAGCATGGTGCAAGAGAACCGTGCTTATCAATATTATCCCACCATCATCGAGAATCCTAGGCGAATCCAATTTCCCTACGTCAACCTTCAAGATGACCCGGCTATCCTCGCCATGTCCCGTTACATGACGGCCGAGTGTCTTCTTATTTCTGAGTTAGTCTGAGACGCCATTCGGGCCAGGAGATTGCTTGGTGTCGCTTTACCTCAGTCTCTGCCATCTTCTCCAACTCATCCGCCTCGTCCATCCGGAGTTTCAGAGTCAACTGTTCCACTCGCTACTCCCTTAGCTTCCTCGTCAGTTCGCGAGCGTTTGCTCAAGCGTAGGATGTAGTCATTCGCGTAGTGCTTGTGCATCTGTTGTAGCATCATGCTTGTGTGTGCCTATGTGGAGCAGCTTTGTAGCTTGTTTGTTGTGTGCTTTGTTGCAATAAATCGTTCTCTCGTGCTTCTCTGTGTTTGAATCCTCGGTGTTACCCTCTTATGGAAATTACTCCTTGACTGACACCGGATCAGAAGAAGTCGAAAGCAGTACAGATATACATCAAGAAATCCAGTTAAAAGCAATAGGGTTTTCAGCCGACAGCATTGTATTGCAGACATCCATCTGGATACAAATTGTATTTTGATCAGACTTTCAGCAACAAGTACCTGTCATAGATACACTTTATCGCAGCCAAAATTAAATTAGAAAGTGGACAAAATTGGATCAACAGTGCATTTCAAGTCAAAGGAATGGGCTATGCACAATGATTGGATGTGCCATAAGGCAAAATTAAAACCTTGCGATACCCAGAAGTCAGTCCAAATGCACAGAGAATTCAGTAAGGACAGTCAGACAATTCTTGTCATATAAATAATCAGCTACCGGACTACCAAATATATATATACATATATATATGACATTCCATTCACAAAGAAAATCAGTCCCGTCCTTCGCCACAATTTATTGACAAAGTGTACAAAGATAAGGTTCCCAGTCTGCATCGATAGGGTATGAATGGATTCCATGCAAGATATTCAGTCTTCTCGATAAAATACTGCAAAAGCTTCTGGCATAAGGTACCGAGTCTTCCCTAGCAAGGTCTTTAAGGGGGGAAGCTTATGAGGTACAATACCCCGTTTTTCCTCAAGAAGATATCCACCGAAGGCTTCGAGCATAAGCCATCCAGCCTTCCTCAGCATGATATCCCAGTGGTTTCCAAATGCAAGCTGCCCAATCTTCTTCAGTACGACACTAATACAAGACATTAAATTATGAATTGTCAGCATATGGCAGTGTTTTCCAAGTGGCAGATCTGCGACAATTTGGTCTGAACAAAAATCAGTCAGAACAAAGGTATGCCTCGAGAATCAGATATTTTATCATTCAAGGAGTATGCTGCCACGTCCATGCAAGTCTCTCGCACAAGGAAGAATTCACGGTACACATCCGACAACCTCACCGGTTATTCAAGAAACAAAAACCAGTGGGTGATGCCATAATCAACAAGTCTTGAAGGAAAGACAACATTGAGACAATAATCTTGACAGTGATTATCAAGATCAGTCCCGCACATCCAACCATGTGATGTTATTAACCTTGTCACTGTCCGGCATAATCCACAACAGTATTGAGATCTGTATAACCACACGTGAGCCGGATAAATATACCGAGGCGCAAAACATGAACTAGACCAAGGTATGATTGCCAGATATTGTACGTAATAGTATTCAGGGCCGCAAAAATAATCAAGGATATATATAAGGCCCCGCTCTTTCAGTTGAGGATCCAGATGAAGAAAGTAATAAGAGCAAGACCAATAATACATGTATGCCGGTTATTATGTGAAAAATGTGGATGCCCAAGTCCGTCTTATTCCACGACAAACCCAAGAAAAGATCCACCTAAGAGGTATACTCCATTGTGGTAAGGACCTCATAAGCGAGGCAACCAGCTCAGTCCACAGTATGCTCAGAACTGTCAGTATGGAATACCCAAGTCAGCCCGATCAGACTCATGGATAGCTCAATATATTGACCTCAACACCCGCGATGGAGCATCGCATAGACTGTTATTCCCAGGGAGATAGTGGCAAAAAAATGAAGAATCAGTGTGAAAACATATACTTTGAGGATTATTATTTCTCGCAGAGGGGAAGCAATTAAGAGAATAGCCTGTGTGGATGGGATTTTTTGCCAAGATCACCGCCAGTCAAGTCTGCAAATCTTATCATTAGGAGATGGTATTTTTCTATCAGTTACGACAAGCGACAGCCAAACCTTTGGTACAACTTCGATACTCAAGACCGTGAAGCCAGTCAAGATAAGTCAGAAACTTCTGCAAGATGTCAGAATCCATTAGCAAAACAGGTATGATCCCCCTCACTGTCTTGAACCCCGAAGGCATGTCTATATTCGAGGAAACCGATGCCTGGGTAGAAGAGATTCTTTGTTCCACGAGAAGATATGTTCCCCAACTCCGTGGAATATTCTCGGTACTCGATACTAGAACAACATTTCCAGCAAGGATCAATATCAAGAAGGACAAGTATGTCCGTACAAATAATATTTCAGATGTCAGCTCAGCCAACAAATGTGAAAAGAAAATTTGAGTCAATATAAACATGAACATATGAGGTACGTCCTATCAGAATGTCAGATACGGTGAAGCAAACCACCCCAGATCAAGACAACCAGTTATATCCAATTCAATGGAAATATTATATGAGAATGAATAAAAGAAACCCGAGTTGGAAACGGTTTCTTAAAGTCAGAAGATTATTTAACCTTGAGCAACCAAATCTCGAGGACGAGATTTCTTTAAGGGGGGAGGTTTGTAATAGCCTGGATTTTTGCCCTTTTCTTTTTCCTTTGATTTTCTCGGATTTCCTGTTTTGTTTTGCTTTTCCGTGGCTATGTGGTTCTGAAACTTGGGAAGATCATGTCTTCCTAGGTTTTATAGTGGCTTGTCACCCTCTTCATCATCCCAAGATTATGTCATTTCCATCCTTGACCTAACCCAAAATTCTTTTGTTGGGAATATTCCTTTTCTGATAAAGGAATAACCCTTAAAACCCTAGGTTGTGAAGCAACCTATATTTATGTCACTTCTAAAATTCCCAAATAATTATCATAAATTTTTTTGGTAATATCTTCCTCAAATATGGAAAAATATATCATTGGCCATGTTTCCCATCATGCTCAATAAATTTGTTTCCTATTCTGTCCTAAATGGCACATTGTGAAGCAAGTGCCATTTATCTTTGCCCAATTCAACCCAAACTTCTTGGACATCTTTTCCTATCCAAATAATTGCCTCATGCCAAAATTCAACTCAATTTTCCTAGTAAATATTCCTGAGCAATTTTTCAAAGTTCCTGACTGAGGGAAGTGATTGTGAAGGAAGTACAAGCTAGGGAAGTGTATGGATGAACCCGGGTACATATGAACCCACATTGGAAAACATATTTCTAAATGCTAAAAAAATCTGCAAAAGAGTTGCACGGGTATGTCTCCATGTTCTATGTGCGTGCATAAAGTTTCACGGAAAAATAACTTTTTTTGTGGCCTGTGCAAAAAAGACAAAAAGTTATGTCATGGAACACTATTTAGAAGCACCGAAATTTGTCTTTTTTGTGGAGACAAAACAAAAAGACATTTTTTCGCAAAACTTTGTGCCGCGTACACACATTTGTGAATATGTATGCATGATATTTTCTTTTGAATTTTTTGACACTTCAAAACATGCTTAAAATGCATTTTTTGAAAAGTGGATGCATATGCCCATGGGTGCAGGGAGTGCCCTCTCGTACAAGCTAGGCATATCCAAATGAGTTGCAATTTTGCAAGGTCCTTCCTATGGTCAAATCATGACTCTCCACAAAATATGAGCTCATGTAACTCATCTATGTGAGCCCAGATCCAAATCTTAGTTTCTGGTCAGATTTTCAGTTTATGAAGCAACTATATTTTATATTGCTTCAATTGAGATGAAAATTTACCAGGACATGCTTCTACCTATATAAACTCCCTCCACCAAGTTTTACCTCAATTGGTTAATCCAATTGCCCTGTGTAATTTTTCCAAGTTTCTTGCCAGAATGAAGCTTTGTGAAGCAAGTTGAGGGAGTCCTGGATTAGGGGGTCTCTGGACAGCCGGACTATATCCTTTGGCCGGACTGTTGGACTATAAAGATACAAGATTGAAGACTTCGTCTCGTGTCCGGATGGGACTCTCCTTGGCATGGAAGGCAAGCTTGGCAATGCGGATATGTAGATCTCCTCCCTTGTAACCGACTCTATGTAACCCTAGCCCCCTCCGGTGTCTATATAAACCGGAGGGTTTAGTCCGCAGGACAATATACAATCATACCATAGGCTAGCTTCTAGGGTTTAGCCTCTACGATCTCGTGGTAGATCAACTCTTGTAATACTCATATCATCAAGAACAATCAAGCAGGATGTAGGGTATTACTTCCATCAAGAGGGCCCGAACCTGGGTAAACATCGTGTCCCCTGCCTCCTGTTACCATCCGCCTTATACGCACAGTTCGGGGCCCCCTACCCGAGATCTGCCGGTTTTGACACACACATTGGTGCTTTCATTGAGAGTTCCACTGTGCCGTCACCGTAAGGCTTGATGGCCCCTTTGATCATCGGTAACGATGCGGTCCAGGGTGAGGTTTTCCTCCCCGAACAGATCTTCATATTCAGTGGCTTCACATTGCGGGCCAATTCGCTTGGCCATCTGGAGCAGATCGAGAGCTACGCCCCTGGCCATCAGGTCAAGTTCGGAAACCTAAACTAAACTGCCGACATCCGCGGAGACTTGATCTTCAACGGATTCGAGCCCATGTCAGGTGCGCTGCACAATCATGACGAGCGTGACGTAACTCTGCCGTCGAACAGTGTTCGGGAGATCGCATCTGCAACTACTCCGACCTTCAATCCGGAGCAAATTGCGCCATCCGAGGACGGAGGGATAGACCCCGCCATGGAGGCCGCACTCTCAGTGGCGATGGAGCCGGATACTGATTTCACCCCTTATGAGAGCCATGTTGCCGAACCACTGGATTCGTCTCCAGCCACAGACTCCGAGCCGCCTACATCCGTTCCTATCGGATCCGATTGGGCGCCGATCATGGAGTTCACCTCCGCGGATATCTTTCAGCACTCACCTTTCGGCGATGTGCTAAATTCATTAAGGTCTCTCTCCTTAACGGGAGAACCTTGGCCGAACTATGTCCGGCTAGAATGGGATGCGGATGACGAAGAAATTCGCTGCCCACCCACCACCCACTTAGTAGCCACTGTCGATGATTTAACCGACATGCTCGACTTCGACTCCGAAGACATTGACGGTATGGATGACGATGCAGGAGACGAACAGGAACCACCACCCACAGGTTGCTGGACCGCTACCTCATCATATGATATATACATGGTGGACACCCCCAAAGAAGGCAATGGCGGCGAGACAGTGGAGGATGACCCCTCCAAGAAGCAATCCAAGCGCCGATGTCAGCGGCGCCGTTCTAAGTCCCGCCACAGTAAATGTAGTGATACCGGCACAAGAGACAATAACACTTCGGATAGTGTCGAAGACAACCACAGTCCCCTCCAGCACAATGTAGAGCGGGAAGGCAAACAAGCTAGCCCTCTAGAGCAGGCAACAGATGGAAAATCGAAGGAGGACAATTACATGCCTCTCTCCAAAGACGAGGGGAGCCTCGGTGACGAAGAATTTATCGTACCTGAGGATCCCGTCGAGCAGGAGCGCTTCAAGCACCGGCTTATGGCCACAGCAAATAGCCTGAAGAAAAAGCAACAACAGCTTCAAGCTGATCAAGACTTGCTAGCAGACAGATGGATCGAAGTCCTTGCAGCTGAGGAATACGAACTCGAGCGCCCCTCCAAGAGTTATCCAAAGCGCAGGTTGCTACCTCACCTCGAGGAGGAAGCATTGAAACCCACATCACCAGTGTACGATGCGGCTGACCGGCCACCTCGTGGCCGAGCTAGAGACGCGCTTCAGCCTGAAGTTTAGCCTGCACCCCGCCACCACTCAAACAAAAATACCAAGGCCCGGGGCAACGCACGGGACCTGCGAGATGTATTGGACAGCAGGGCAAAACATGCAAGGTCAATATACGGGTCACAGGGGCGCACGCCAATGCGGGACGACGACCGTCGCGCCGGATACACTGAAAGTAAATCCGACCGGGCTGAATACAGCAGACAAAACTCATATGAACTGCGTCGTGATATAGCCTGACACAGAGGCGCCGCACACCCCCTATGCTTCACTGATGAAGTTATGGATCACGAATTCCGGGAGGGTTTTTAACCCATAAATATCGAATCGTATGATGGTACAACAGATCCCGCTGTATGGATTGAGGATTTCCTCCTCCACATCCACATGGCTTGCGGTGATGATCTACATGCCATCAAGTACCTCCCACTAAAACTCAAAGGACAAGCTCGGCATTGGCTGAATAGCTTGCCAGCAGACTCCGTCGGCAGTTGGGAGGATTTGGAAGACGCATTCCTTGACAACTTCCAGGGCACTTATGTGCGACCACCGGATGCTGATGACTTGAGCCATATAACTCAGCAGCCAGGGGAATCGGCCAGGCAATTCTGGATACGGTTCCTAACTAAGAAAAACCAAATTGTCGACTGTCCGGATGCAGAGGCCTTAGGGGCATTCAAGCATAACATCCGTGATGAGTGGCTCGCCCGGCACCTCGGTCAGGAGAAGCCGAAATCTATGGCAGCCCTCACGACACTCATGACCCGCTTTTGCGCGAGGGAGGATAGTTGGCTGGCTCGCAGCAACAACACACCAAGGAATCCGGGCACTTCAGATACCAAAGATACCAACGGCAGACCACGTCATAACAGACAAAAGCGCCGCAACAACGGCGATAACACCAATGATACGTTAGTCAATGCCGGATTCAGAGGCTCTAGATCCGGTCAGCGGAAAAAGCCATTCAAAAGAAGTAATCCGGGCCCATCCAGTTTGGGCTGCATACTCGATCGCTCGTGTCAAATCCACGGCACCCCTGATAAGCCAGCCATTCACACCAACAGAGAATGCTGAGTGTTCAAGCAGGCCGGCAAGTTGAATGCCGAAAACAAGGACAAGGGGCTGCATAGTGATGACGAGGAGGAGCCCCAGCAGCCGAACACTGGAGGACAGAAGAGGTTCCCCCCACAAGCGAAGATGGTGAACATGATATACGCAACCCACATTCCTAAGAGGGAACGAAAGCGTGCACTAAGGGACATCTATGCCATAGAGCCCGTCGCCCCAAAATTCAACCCATGGTCCTCTTGTCCGATCACTTTCGATCACAGGGACCACCCCACTAGTATCCGTCATGGCGGATCCGCCGCATTGGTCCTAGACCCCATCATCGACGGATTTCACCTCACTCGAATCCTTATGGACGGAGGCAGCAGCCTGAACCTGCTCTATCAGGATACAGTGCGCAAAAAGGGTATAGATCCCTCGAGGATCAAACCCACCAAAACCACCTTTAAGTGCGTCATCCCAGGTGTAGAGGCCCATTGCATGGGCTCAATCATACTGGAAGTGGTCTTCGGATCTCCGGACAACTTCCGAAGCAAGGAGTTAATCTTCGATATCGTCCCATTCCGCAGTGGCTATCATGCACTGCTCGGGCGAACCGCATTTGCCAAATTCAATGCGGTACCGCATTACACATACCTCAAGATCAAGATGCCAGGACCTGGGGGGTCATAACAGTCAATGGAAATACAGAACGCTCGCTCCGCACAGAAGAGCACACTGCGGCCCTCGCAGCAGAAGCACAAAGCAGCCTTTTAAGGCAAACCGCCAATTCGACGGTACAGCCCCCGAACACCGTCAAGCGAGTCCGGAGTAACCTGCAACAGGATCGCCTGGCATATTCAGAGCTCACCTAGCAACTCGGCCCCCGTCCTAGTCCCATTCAAGCGACAAAATCCGTGCCGCGCGTACATAATTACGCACTGAAAATACCATGGGCATAGGCGGAGGCACGATCAACGCACGTTCCGCAACGCGGCTTAACCACCCTAGGGATTGTATACCTTTATCATTTTTTCTCTTTTAGGACCTAACTCTCTGGAAGCCCTTTCCGGCAGTACGATTGCCAGACACATTACAGGAAGCAACAACCAAGGAGGCAAGAAGCTAAGACGTACACGGGAACCCCAGGTGGTCTCTAATAATAATCAATATACCCTCTTTCTACTATCCATACACAGCTTGCCCTTGGATAGGACATGTCAAATAGTCCTATTTTCTGCTTATTGCAGTACTGTATCGGTATGCTTTGACGTATTATTTAAATAACAATGCATAGCATTAGTCTATTATTGCATTATTCATCCTTTTTTTCTTATATGTTCATCTACGACAACTTGCACCCGTACATTCTGGTACGGCCAGTACGCCAGGGGCTTTCATTTACCCCATAATACGGCGTGAGAAGTCCGAACACTTTCGACAGTGCGGCACCCCGAACTTATAGCATTATATGCATCAGCTCCGAATCATGTCTTGGGTCAATAGTTGGGTTTGCCCGGCTCCCATGCTTTGGTACCTTACGTTCCGCTATATCGGCTAAGGTAGCGCTGGGAGAACTACTGCGATTGTGTCCCGGTTCTTCTGGACAAGCACCTCAGTAGAGAAAGCCGAAAACTGACTGTCATGATAAGGCGAGAGCTGGTCGCTGTTCGAGAGGTCTCAAGTCCTTAAAGACTTTTTTCGCTTCAGGCAGGGAGTCGGCCTTGCCCGACTTAGGCGTATATAGTGCCCCAAATTCGGCCTTCCGAATACTAGGGGCTTCGCCAAAATTTAAAATTGTAGACTTCTATGGCTAAGTGAGAGTGATAAAGCCTTATAGTCCGATTGCTTGGTTCGTTGTGCTAAACACCTCCCTCGAAGGACCCAAAATTGGGATAAAGAGTGCTCAGGTTTATCCCGAACACCCTAGTACTAGTTAGATGGGGGTAGAAGCCGACGACTGGCCAACTCTCAGATTTTATGAACGACCGCATAGAAGGTAATATTTTAAATTCAAAAAGCGTTGCATAGTGCAAATGAACTCGTTTTCAAATAAACAGGATCACATAAGCATGTTCATTCAAAAATTACATCCCTGGCACATTCATCCGCCACAAGGCGGGAACCCTTCAGGACACTTTCATAATACATTTCGGGGTTGCGATGCTCCTTGCCCTCCGGCGGCCCCTCCTTCACCAGCTTCACGGCGTCCAGCTTCACCCAGTGCACCTTTGCCCGAGAAAAAGCCCTGCGCGGACCCTCGATGCAGACCGACTGCTTTATGACTTCAAGCCGTGGGCAGGCATCCACAAGCCGCCTCACCAGACCGAAGTAGCTGCCGGGCAGGGGCTCGCCAGGCCACATCCGGACTATAAGACCCTTCATGGCCTGTTCGGCCGCCTTGTGAAGCTTGACCAATTGCTTCAGCTGGTCGCTCAAGGGCATTGGGTGTTCGGTCCCAGTATACTGAGACCAGAATAACTTTTCCGTCGAGCTCCCCTCCTCAGCTCGATAAAACTCCGCGGCATCCAGTACACTGTGGGGAAGATCTGCGAACGCTCCTGGAGAGCTCCGAACTCGGGTAAGTACAAGGAAAGTTTCCTTCACATGCTTGCTTTGCATAATGAATGCCTTACCTGTTGCTATCTTCTTCACCGCATCAATCTCCTGGAGGACCTTGTGGGTTTCAGCCTTGGCGCCCCGGGCGCTTTCGAGCGCCTTCGCAAGCTTGGACTGTGTCTTAGAGTCAAGCTCCAAGGACTCGTGTTTCTTGGCGAGAGCCTCGAGCTCTTGCCGCACCTCGCCTACTTGGGCTTCTTGCTTTTCCCGCTCAAGGCACTCCTTGGCCGCTTTGTCTTTGGCCTCGGACAGCGCCTTCTTCAGGGTCGCCACCTCAGTCGTGGCCCCTAGCAAATTCATGATGATCCTATTACTTTACAACTGAACTTCTTTTTAAAAACATAGACAAGGTATTTGTTACCTTTGCTCTCCTCGAGCTGCCTCTTGGTAAGGCCGAGCTCGTTCTCGGACCACTCCAGGTCCTGCGGCAATATTTTCTTATATTTTGATTGCTCACCTCAAAGCCTGTTAGGAGGCTGGCGCAAGCTTCGGTCAGTCCGTTTTTGGCGGACTGAACTTTCTCGATCACTGCACTCGTGATAGTGCGGTGCTCTTCGTCGATGGAAGCGCCGCGAAGCGCTTCCAGCAAGTGTTCCGGTGCCTCTGGATGGACAGAGGACACCGGCACGGGCGGCTTGCCCACCTTAACGGGGGATCATCTGCCGGAGTCCGGAACCATCGAAGGTTCTGGCGCAGTGTTTGGCTGGGGGCCGAACTCGGAGCCCGTGGGAGTTTTGCTCACTTTGCGCCTAGGGTCCGGGAGGTTGCCTCAAGGCGCCCCCAGGACCACCTCCCCTCGGCTCGGTGCCTTTCGAGACAACATCTCGATGCTGCCCGTAGGGCGAGGGGTGGAGGCGGTCGAAAGAGAACCGTTGTTCATATCCGACGAGTCCAACGAACCTCTCGACGAAGATACGTCGAGATGAGCTCGGGACAGACTGCATAATCATGTTCGGCATGAGGAGAAGCAGTGCAATAAAACATAACCATGAATTACTATGGTGTCTGGATACTTACGACTTCGCTAGGGGCTTGACCCTGGGTAGCCACTCGTCGCCGCTGTAGGCGGCCATCCTGGAGCAGTCCGGAGGGAGGGTCCTTCCCTTCTTGGACCCTTCGGCCTCCCCAGTTGGGGCGGCCTTCCTTTTCTTGTCTCCCCCGGCTGGGGGGGGAGGGAGAAATTTTCTCTTCCTCCTCCTCGTTTTCATGGGAGGAGTGCGTGTCGGAGTCATCGGACGATGAGTCCGATACAACCTTGCGCCGGAGACCCTTTTGGGTCCCTGTGGCCTTCTTCTTGTTCTTCTTCTCCGGCACCTCGTAAGGTGCTGGAGCCAGCATCTCCGTTAGGAGAGCATCTGCAGGATCTTCAGGTAGGGGGGCTGGGCAATCGAGCTGCTCCGCTATCTTTATCCATTCCTGTTAAATGGCATGGGAGCTTAGATCCCGCACATCATTTAACTGGGGCAAATAAATACCCTGTGAGATACAAAAACTTACCGGATTGGCATGGCGCTTTGCGCTGAGTCCGTGGTCCTTGTTGAGGGAAGCAGGTACCTCGTTGCCCTTGAACAGCACCCTCCAAACGTCCTTGTGCATCGTGTCGTAGAGCTCTCGCAGCGTCTGGTGCTTGGCCGGGTCGAACTCCCACAAATTGAATGCCCGTCATTGACATGGGAGAATCCGGCGGAAGAGCATGACCTGGACCATGTTGACGAGCTTGATTTTCTTGCTCATCATGTTCCTAATGCAGGTCTGGAGTTCGGTCAGCTCTACCAAGGAACCCCAAGACAGGCCCTTCTCTTTCCAGGAAGTGAGCCGCGTGGGGATTCTGGATCGGAATTTATGGGCCGCCACCTAGTTTGTGTCACGCGACTCGGTGATGTAGAACCACCCCGACTGCCACCCCTTTATGGTCTCCACATAGGAGCCTTCGAGCCTGACGTTAGCCATTTTGCCCACCATGGCGCCTCCGCACTCTACTTGCTAGCCGACCACCACCTTCGGTTTAACATTGAAGGTCTTCAGCCACAGTCCTAAGTGGGGCCTGATGCGGAGGAAGGCCTTGCATACGACGATAAATGCCGAGATGTTGAGGATGAAATTGGGGGATAGATCATGAAAATCCAGCCCGTAGTAGAACATGAGCCCGCGGACAAACGGGTGGAGGGGAAATCCCAGTCCGCGGACGAAGTGGGTAAGAAAAACTACCCTCGCATGGGGTTCGGGCGTAGGGATGATCTGCCCTGCATCTGGCAGCCGGTGCGCGATATCCGCAGCCAGATATCCGGCTTCCTGTAACTTTGTGATGTTCTCCTCCGGGACGGAGGAGACCATCCACTTGCCTCCCGCTCCAGACATGCTTGGAGTGGTTTGAGAAGAAAGACGCGAACTTGGGCGCTGGAGCTTGAGTGTGCGAGAATGGGTAAGCAAGGAGGAAGAAGGCGTGGGTAAAAAGGGTGAATCCTTGTTCCTTTATAAGGGCGGAAGAAGCGATGCGCCTCCCCACTTGCCTGGTATAATCGCTTATTCCCCAAACGCCATAATTGATGGCGCGGTTGGGTTACCCACGTCCGTATTGATGATAATCCCGTAATAAGGGGACATGATCTCTTCTTTGATAAGACGTGACAAGAAAACCGCCTCGCGATATGTGCGGTGCTGGTTGAGAAAAATGGTTCAAATAATGACCGGGCCGTGACGTGCTGTCATGCTGTCAAACGTGTCAGCAGATTAGATTTGTGGAAATATTATTCTCTCTACAGTGGTATGTGGAACTTGTTTTGCAGAGCCGGACACTCTCCTTGTGTTTAAAATCTTCTATGGAGTATTTCGAGAGGAACCCGCCTTGCAATGCCGAAGAAAAATATGCGCGCCAGACTCATCGTCATTGAAGCCTGGTTCAGGGGCTACTGAGGGAGTCCTGGATTAGGGGGTCTCCGGACAGCCGAACTATATCCTTTGGCCGGACTGTTGGACTATGAAGATACAAGATTGAAGACTTCGTCTCGTGTCCGTATGGGACTCTCCTCGGCGTGGAAGGCAAGCTTGGCAATACGTATATGTAGATCTCCTCCCTTCTAAACGACTCTGTGTAACCCTAGCCCCCTCCGGTGTCTATATAAAGCGTAGGGTTTAGTCCGTAGGACAATACACAATCATACCATAGGCTAGCTTCTAGGGTTTAGCCTCTACGATCTCGTGGTAGATCAACTCTTGTAATACTCATATCATCAAGAACAATCAAGCAGGACGTAGGGTATTACTTCCATCAAGAGGGCCCAAACCTGGGTAAACATCGTGTCCCCTGCCTCCTGTTACCATCCGCCTTAGATGCACAGTTCGGGACCCCCTACCCGAGATCCGCCGGTTTTGACACCGACACAAGTGCCACTTTGGTATTTCCAAATGGCATGAAATTTTACCAGCAGCTTCATATCATCTTATAACCCCTCTATGCCAAATTTCAGCTCACAGAGATCAAGTATGTGAGTGTATCATCCAAATCCCTAATTCTGGCCAGTATTGCACTTTCTACTGCAACCCTCATCTAAACTCCTCCTTTTAGTCTGGTTTTTGGTGATCAGCATCACCTTAGTATGTGATCATCATCAGACAAACTAGTTACCACGTTACCTAGCTGGTTTAACCACAGCAAGTGACAAACACCTTCTTACTAATTTACTTTTGGAGCTAAGTGCAAATCTCTTCTTTGCCCCTGGACCGATTTATTTCCTCATTTTGACTGAGGGCACCAAGGTCCATCCACTGGACATGGTTGGCCACGCCAAAGAGCGCCGCTTGCGCCAGTGCGCGTGGTGATCACGCTTGCGTCATGGCTGCAGGCGTGCTCTGGCTGGTTTCGGCCACTATGCTCGTCTCCTCCTCCTCGTCTCGACCTCAAACCTTGTCCAGGAGCTCGCCCGTTCTCGACTGCGTCGCCCTGCATCGGTGCTTCATCGTCGTTCGCCTTAAATGCGCCGCTAGAACAGTGCCCGTGCCATGCCCAGCCTCTAACCTCCATTAGAGCAATGTTCAAGCTCGCTTGTGAGCTCCAGAGCCTTCCCCGTGGCTATATAAGCGTGCCCCGAGCCCTCCCGCAGCGCACCCATCTCTCCCTCGCCTCATTTGGTCACCAGGATCGCCCCATCTCGCCGGAGTCCGCCGTTTTCCTCCATGGCCGCCTCGACCTCGGCTTGGTTCCGACCAGTCTGAGCCTCCTCTCCTCCTCCTACCATGTCCACCGACTCCCCTTGTCCCACTGAGCCTACCCACACTACAAAAAAAAGACACATCTGTGACATTTTGGGCCGAACGAATTTTTTTCTTTCATACATATGACACTTCTATGACGATAATTGTGACAAAACCCGGTATCATCATAGATGTGGTGGGCTCCTACTTCTATGACAAAAAATCATGATAGAAAATGGGCTTTTCGTCCTGGGCGGGCCGGAGACACAGCTGCATGACATTCATTGGGCCGTCCATGATGGAAAAAACCATGGTAGAAGCAAGGGGGAGGAAAATTTCGGGGAGTTCCCGGTTACGGTGGGAGGTTGGGGGCCGAGCGATGCGCGTTTCTCTCGTACACGTACGCGTGTGTGTGCGAGGCGTTGGCTCTAACTGAACGCGAGCGAGGCATTGGGATCTAACTGAACCCGAGCGATTGCACTGCAGGCTACGCGTTACTGAACCCGAGCGATCGATCGATGGCTGTTAACTGAACCCGATCGAGCGATTCCTTGGCTACTGCTGCTAACTAAAGTCGATCGATTGGATGAACAGTGAGCATTGTGGGGGGGTTTGGATGAACAGTGAGCGGTGGCGTTGCCTCTGGATGAACAGGACCCCGTGGTGTGGAGGGCTGGATGAACAGTAGACGGTGGAGGGGTGCCCATGGAGGGGTGGTTGAACAGGACCCCGTGGTGTGGAGGGCTGGATGAACAGTAGACAGTGGAGGGGTGGTTGAACAGTAGCCGGTGGAGTAGCGCGCGGTGGAGGCTGGATGAACAGGAGCCCATGGAGGCTGGAGGAGGTCGACGGTAGCCTGTGGAGGCTGGAGGAGGTCGACGGTGGAGATGAACAGTATGTCGTGGAGTCCCGTTTTGCGGTACGCCACACCCCTCCCGATGAACAGGACCCCCATTTCGACCGCAGCGCTCCAACACAAGTCCGTTTCGTCCGTTTTGCGGTATGCCACACCCCTCCCGATCAACAGGACCCCCGTTTCGACCGTAGGAGGTCCGTTTCGTCCGTTTTGCGGTATGCCACACCCCTCCCGGTCAACAGGACCCCCGTTTCGATCGTAGGAGGTCCGTTTCGTCCGTTTTGCGGTACGCCAGACCCCTCCCGATGAACAGGATCCCGTTTCGAACATGGCCGGTCGAACACAAGGTCATTTCCTCCGTTGTGCGGTACGCCAGGCCTGTTTCCATTGCCTGTTCCATCCAAGCCCTCCCGTGAACATGACCTCGCATTCCGTTCCGACCCAGCCGGTTGGCTCCCACGCGTTTTGTTGCCTCCTGATGAACACGACGCATACCGTTGCCTCCCCATGAACACGACGCATTCCGTTGCCTCCCCATGAACAAGACGACGATGATGTTTCTCCGTTCCGACCCAGCCATGTACACGAGCCCTGGCCATATGTATGCGCGAGTAGGCGTTCGAGACCGCACCCGTATGTACACATACGTGGCCATATTTTCTTTCTTGCACTCAGGCCGCTGTATGTACGTGTACATGCTACGTGCGCGTCTCTACTACAACACGTACGTGCCTCTACTACGACACGTGCGCGCCTCTACATCCACCAGTATATATGTACATTCATGTTCATGACCAGAATGAAAATGCTACGTACGCTTCGACCAGGTGGGTCCCGACTGTCAGGCACTTCCTTGCCTACGAAGATGTAGCCGGTGGATCCCAGCACTCAGGGGGGCGAATAATTTTTTTGCCCGGACGCACTTCCTTGCGTGCGAAGATGTAGCTGGTGGGTCCCAGCAGTCAGGGGGAAACGTTTTTTCACGAAATACAGTGGCCCGTCCGGTGGGACCCAGCTGTCAGGTGGAGGAATCATTATTTTCCGCGTAATAAGGAGGCACTTCCTTGCTGCGGACGTGGACCCAGCTGTCATCCTCTCCACGTGCAGTCCACGTCCGATGGAAGTCATTCCTTGATCACGTTGACCACGCCACGCCAAGAGCACCAGGGCGGTGGACGACGGCGAGGCCTAGGAAGGGACGACGGGGAGCCGGGGAAGACGCGACAGTGGAAGCCCGCGCGGAGAGGAGTACGAGGGTTCACTGGTTCAGCTACGGTGTGAGGCTGCCGTCGCCGCAGGGTCTGGCCAACGGTGGGAATAGTAGGGGGCGGTGAGGCCTCCGCGGCAGCACAGCCGGCCACGGGAGGCAAGAGCATGTAGCACGACCAGCGCTGCTTTGGGCGGATGGAGCAAGAAGACTAGAGGTTGAAGAAGCACTACGGCTGTTGGATGGACATCGTACGGTCACTAGAGCTAGAATCGTTCAGATTGACTAAAGTTGACAAAGGCCCCCGTCCAAGTCAACTTAGTAGGCCCACAAGTCAGCCTCCCACCATGGTGGGTCCTAGCTAGCAGGGGGAGTATTCATTTTTTTGTGCGTAATAAGGAGGCACTTCCAGTGGGTCCGAGCTGACAGCGGGGGAATGTTTTTTTCGTGAATTACGCTGGCCCGTCCGATGGGTCCCACTAGTCAGGGGGAAACATTTTTTTCGCGATATAAGGTGGCCCGTCCGGTGGGTCCCTGCTGTCAGGGGGAGGAATAATTATTTTGCGTGTAATAAGGAGGCACTTCCTTATGGCCGCCTGGACCCAGCTGTCAGCCTCTCCATGTACAGTACTCTTCTGATGGAAGTCGGTCGTTGACCACATTGACCACGCCGCGCCGAGAGCACCAGGGCGGTGGTCTGGACAACGGCGAGGCCTAGGAAGGGGACGATGCGGAGCCGGGGAAGACGCAGTAGTGGAAGCCCGTGCGGAGAGGAGTACGAGGGTTCACTGGTTCGGCTGCGGTGTGAGGCTACCATCGCCGCAGAATAACAGGGGGTGTGGGTGACTAGAGGGATGGCCTGGCCAGCGGTGGGAGTAGTACGGGGCAGTGAGGCCTCCGCGGCATCACAGCCGGCCACGGGAGGCAGGAGCACGCGACACGACCGGCGCTGCTTTGGGCGGCTGGAGCAAGAACACCAGAGGTTGAAGAAGCACTACGGCGGTTGGATGGACATCATACAATCACTGCAGCTAGAATCGTTTATATTGACTAAGTTGACAAAGCCCTTGGTACGCGTCAACTTAGTAGGCCCACAACTCGGATTTGGCAGAGAACATATAGCCCATTTGCTATTTGTAAGAATGTACATCCCATTTTTTAATTCTAATGGAATTTACTACAGCCCATTTATAGTTTGTTAAAAGTACAACCCAACCCCTAGCTAGGACAACGATTAATAATTTCAAACAACCGCTCAAAATAGAATTAAAAAAAATTCCCACATTTTAATGGGATCCAAAATATTTTTATCCGAAATTTCTAGTCAGGTCGAATATAATTTCAAAATAAAGTTGTATTATGTTAAAATCCAACGAAATATTGCACGCACAAGAAGTAATGAAATTAAAATTATCAAATTCCAAAAATAATATATTTTTCAAACTAATTACGTGTTTGGTGCATAGTAACTGTCCAGTTATTATAATTACATCCCATTTATTATTTCTTAAAGTCCATTTTCTTGTTAAGCCTAATGCATACCTCCTAGGAAAGTTTGCAGCCCAGCGGGGCGAAGAATAACAAGTTGACCCGGATATTGTGTACAACTGTCGGCCCGGTTGCATTGCTGATGTTGAAAAAAGGCCTGTGTAGTATAACCTAACATGGTTACTCAGCCCACATTCAGTGACGCTGGAAAGGCCCAAACAAGGCTTCTGTACAACTTTTTGAATTCACTGAGCTCAATTAATAACTTAAGAAAAAAGTTAGATTACAGCAGAACCTAATTAAAAGCTGTCACAAGCAAATAAATAATTCAACGGGTCCCACTTGTGTGTCTGCGTGTGTGTGCATGTGTGTGTGTGTGAGAGAGAGAGAGATAGAGAGAGAGAGACCCATCAGTCGATGCTCGTAAATACATCTTTCAGCCATATGCATTGCTGATGCTCGGTAAAAACTTATATAGTTGACACAATCATATAGAACATCATAGCACACTGAACTTGCATACAAAAATTTCACGCAGGAGACACAATTAGGATGGAAGCAGTGGATCGCTACATGAAGGGCTATGTTGAAACCAACGAAGTCGTACATAACGGTTCATCGTCTTTATCAATGACGGGGAAATATCTTGAATGTTGTGCAAAGAAAACAGACAGACAACACAATAAGTTCTGCTAGCACATTAAGTTGACGTACAACCCTTTCTAAAAAAAGTTCAGGTACAAAATTAGAATAGGTCACAATCAAATGTACTCGCATATCAGTGCTTCACACCCATAGCTCGGATTTAACTAGTACTCCCTCCGTCCGGGAAAAGTTGTCCACAGGGCAGTGTATTTGTTTTTTTTGCAAAAAAAAACCCACAGAGTTTTAAACACGTCACAAAGAAGTCCATCTCCTTCCTTCCTCCTCCCCCGTCGCCCGCGCCTTGCAGCCATCGCCGGCTACCCATCTGCGCTGTTGCACGCCTGGATCTACGCCGCGACCAACACCAGAACCATGGCCCAGCCCGCGACCAACAACAGCGCCGCCGCCCGCTTGCACCTGTGCCACGGCTTACCACCTGCACCGCCCGCCGTGAAGGCGACCTGCGCCGACGCCCTCCTCGAGCTATGCCACCAGCCCCGTTGAAGGTCCCCGCCCACGTTCGCCCACCTTCGCCGCCCACCTACGCCTCCAATTTCGTTCGCTTCGGCCGCCGGCACCGTGGACAATTCCGGCCACTACCGCCTCTCATGCTACTACTGGTGGACGACGCCGGCGCCGTGGACCTCTGATGCTGCTTTTGCCTTTTCCCCTGCCTCGCCTCTGCTGCCACTCCCACCTGTGCTGGTGAGTCTGCCCCGCCCGCCTCTGCTACCACTGTTGTTCAATTTGTTGCTGTGAGTCTGAATTTGCTGTTCTCAGTACAGGCAGAGAAAATCAGTCAGGGGTTACAAAGCTAGAGGAATAATCCAGGACAAAGGTTGTACACTGCTGCTAAATGATGAACAGATTATAGTGAAAATTTAGTTTGATGCCATCAAATTCATTGCGTAATACTCCTGGCATTCTTGGAGATCTGCTAGTTTTTGGAAGTTTTTCTTGCTATAGTTCACTGAAAATGTTCAGTGTTCCAATACTGTAGAGAAACTACAGTGCCTGTAATTCAGTTATGACTCCTTTACTGAAACTATAGTGTTTGCTAAAACTGAGATGTAAACTAAAGGAGTTTGTGATTTCCAGAAGCTGTAGCATACTCCAACAAGTGATAAATGCACTCAAAAGTTCACTGAGAAATTGCAGAGGCTACTCACTTGTTACTTAAAGTTTTCTGGAGTGATAAATGCACCCAAAAGAAGTTCAGTTATCTGTTATTGTTGCTGTATGAATTCCAACAGGTCAATTTGTTGTCAATTACTCTGTAATACTCAACCAGGTTTATGCAAAATGAAGATCAACCATGTATATTTGGATTTATTTGAATCATTTGAATTTATTTGCTTTATTTGGATTTATACACCATTTGTCCAATTGCAAACATACCTAAAGTTTCCAATTGTCCAATTTCAGTGATTCATTTTACAGAGAGCTAAGCATAGCCATGACTCTTCCCCAAATATTCCTGTAGAATCAATTCAAGTAGCACAAAACTGAAAACTGCCACAACCCCTTAACCAAGAGTTGATAAGAACATGTCCCTAAAATTGGAATTATTTTAATTAGCTAGGTTTATTCTTCTTCATATACAGAAAAAGATGAATATTGTTCGTCTACTAGTTACTTCAAATTTAGAACTGAATAAACACTTGTCATCTTCAGTAAACACTTGTAAATCTAGAGTGGTTTTAAACATAGAATGCACCAAGTACTAATATCCTTTGCCGGGCTACACACCATCTACTTGGAGTAGACAACAAGATTCACAAAGACATGCACGCTTCAGTAGACTTGTGAATGCTAGCAAAGTGATAAGTAAAAACTTGGATGTTCTCAAAAATATAGCACCAGAGGACATTAAGTGAACTGGCCTGTATGCTAAAGGCAAGGAAATGCCACCTTCTTTTCTTCTTCGAGCAGTTGATGAACCGGCCTGTATGCTGCAGCTACACATAGGTTCTGCAGAAAATGCGCCAAAAGAGTTACACACAGGTGAAGTAAGTGGAAAGCAACATTTAATCTCCACTTCTTTTCTTTTGGTAGTGAAATTCAATCTGAATTTTGTAAGCACAGAAAATGCATCAATACTGAACATTTATTCCCACCTCCACCACCATCTTGTCAGTTTTGACAGTGTGTGTATGGAGTAGTTTTGACAGTAGTATAATTGTGCATCATGTAAACATGATGAGAATGATTAAGGGTTCAGCAATCAGATTATAATTATGACCGGAATAGAGGAACAAATATCATGGTTAGTTTTATGTAAAAAAATCATAAATGGAGTTACTCACTTGAAGTTATTATAGTTACTCACTTGAACTTACTGTAGTAGTGGCCAAAATTCAGAAAAGTTACTAAACAGTAGAAGTAGTGGCCAAAATTCAAAGTACTAAAAAGATTCTACACTAAATATACAGTGTTATCCAAAGTACTAAAAAGAGGGAAGATTTGGGTGTGAAAGAGGGAAGATTTGGGAGGCAGGCAAGGGGGGCAGGGGAGCTGCGTGAGGCAGGAGGGAGCGACGGAGGAGGACACGCGGGAGAGTACCACAGCGAAGCTGAGCAGGGGAGCTCTGGCGCGGGAGAGCAGGGAAGCCGTGCGGCGAATCTTAGCAGGGGAGCTCAGGCGTCCACGCGTCCATGCATGCCACTGTTGAGCGGCAGCACGCAGCGACCGAAGGCAGGACTAACCAAATTCTCGTGCATGCCCAATCAACGCCCTGCCACGATGCATGTAGTGGTCGTTCTGGTGCATCAAGGACGGCATGCAGATCATTCCACACTTGAGAAGAGGAAAAATGGAAAGGTAGAACGCGGCAGCAGAGGAAGAGAACGCTGGCTAAAGAGGCTAGGAGGGGATCGAGCAGGAAGTTAATGCTCCACGCCTAAAGGTTTTGGGAAAACCTGATTTCATAAGGTGACTTATACTCACCTAAACGGAGGGAGTATTCCTTAACCAGAGAATGTTGTGTCTCCCACTCACGCGCTCAAAAAAAACTACGACACATTTTTTATCTGTTTGCATGCATAGGTCCCACCTATCAGGAAGGATGGGCACGTACACGAACAGGTACGACTCATCAGTCTACCCGCATAGCCTTTTCGTTTAGTCTACCTAGCCGTCTAATCAACTTCCTGCACGCCACTTCTCCCATTTACTTCTCCATCGGGAACCGATTCTCCTCGGCTTCTTCACCTCCCCTTCGTCTTCATTTGCATCCAAACCCCACTGCGTTCACATTGTTTTAACCTCTTTAAATAATCATCTACTACTTCAGTTAGAATAGCCATCTAATCCTAATTCTCCAAACCATAGCCCTCCGTTCCAGCGGTTCCAAATGGCGGAAGAGATTGCTACCTCTTGAGCACTGCGTTGGATTTCCCCGAAGAGGAAGGGATGATGCAGCAAAGTAGCATAAGTATTTCCCTCAGTTTTTGAGAACCAGGGTATCAATCCAGTAGGAGGCTATGCTCGAGTCCCTCGTACCTACACAAAAACAATAGCTCAACGCAACCAACGCGCTTAGGGGTTGTCAATCCCTTCACGGTCACTTACGAACGTGAGATCTGATAGAGATGATAAATAATATTTTTTTGGTATTTTTGGTATAGAGATGCAAAGTAAATAAAGTAAAAGCAAAGCAATAATAAAGTGATGGAGATTGATATGATGAGAAAGAGACCCGGGGGCCATAGGTTTCACTAGTGGCTTCTCTCAAGAGCATAAGTATTCTACGACGGGTGAACAAATTAGTGTTGACCAATTGACAGAATTTAGCATAGTTATGAGAATATCTAGGTATGATCATGTATATAGGCATCATGTCCGAGACAAGTAGACCGAAACGATTCTGCATCTACTACTATTACTCCACTCATCGACCGCTATCCAGCATGCATCTAGAGTATTAAGTTAAAAACAGAGGAACGCCTTAAGCAAGATGACATGATGTAGAGGGATAGTTTCATGCAATATGATAAAAACCCCATCTTGTTATCCTCAATGGCAACGATACATTACGTGCCTTGCTGCCCCTTCTGTCACTGGGAAAGGACACCGCAAGATCGATCCCAAAGCTAAGCACTTCTCCCATGGCAAGAACAACCAATCTAGTAGGCCAAACCAAACTGATAATTTGAAGAGACTTGCAAAGATAACCAATCATACATAAAAGAATTCAGAGAAGATTCAAATATTATTCATAGATAGACTTGATCATAAACCCACAATTCATCGGTCTCAATG
The DNA here is from genome assembly GCF_003073215.2 of Triticum urartu. NCBI lineage: Eukaryota > Viridiplantae > Streptophyta > Magnoliopsida > Poales > Poaceae > Triticum > Triticum urartu. Next base: position 390,429,504 of record NC_053022.1, on the reverse strand, counting down.
AACACACCGCAAAAAGAAGATTACATCGAATAGATCTCCACAAGAGAGGGGGAGAACATTGTATTGAGATCCATAAAGAGAGAAGAAGCCATCTAGCTACTAGCTATGGACCCGTAGGTCTGAATTAAACTACTCACACTTCATCGGAGGGGCTTCGATGATGATGTAGAAGCCCTCCGTGATCGATGCCTCCTCCGGCGAAGCTCCAGAACAGGCCCCAAGATGGGATCTCGTGGATACAGAAAGTTGCGGTGGTGGAATTAGGTTTTTGTCTACGTTCCCGATCGTTTGGGGGTACGTGGATATATATAGGAGGAAGAAGTACGTCGGTGGAGCTTCGAGGGGCCCACGAGGCAGGGGGCGCGCCCTGGGGGGGGCACCCCCTACCCTCGTGACCACCTCGTGGCTTTCTTGACGGAGGGTCCTAGTCTCATGGATCTTATCTGATGAGAAAATCACGTTTCCGAAGGTTTCATTCCGTTTGGACTCCATTTGATATTCCTTTTCTTCGAAACCCTAAAACAGGCAAAAAACAGCAATTCTGGGTTGGGCCTCCGGTTAATAGGTTAGTCCCAAAAATAATGTAAAAGTGGATAATAAAGCCCAATAATGTATAAAATAGTAGATAATATAGCATGGAGAAATCAGAAATTATAGATACGTTTGAGACGTATCAGAGATCGAGATGCAGGTTTTTAGTGTCCAACATGTCCTCGTCAAAGGCTCGATGCGCATAGTTGCCACCATCACCGTCCACCCAAGGGTTGTTCGGCAGTGGATCAACAATGTATCCAACTCCCTTGAAAAGGTAGAGATGAGGGTCATCGGTCTCGACGCAGAGTACACGGAGCGTGCCCCTGGGAAGATCCAGTGCACCGCCGTCCTTCAGCTGTGCCACGAAGATGATGTTTTGGTGTACCACATCATACACTCGCCCTCCATACCACGTGAGCTTCACAATTTCTTGTCTCGGGAGGACGTATACTTCTGTGGGGCAACCATCGAAGGGGACAAACAGAAGCTGAAGCCATACAACCTTGATTTGAAAAGCATCGCTGACCTACAAACCAGAATCAAAATTCCTGTAGAAGATTGTGATAAACAGACACCATCCCTATTCGACGTAGCAAATTTTTTTCTCGGTACAAATCTTAATAAGGGTGACGATACGGTGGCATTAAGGTCATCTGGATGGGAGAATTATCCCTTGACGTACGAGCGGATAAAATATGCTGCCCTCGATGCCCGTGTGAGTTTCAAGATAGCTGCAAGGTCCAAAGAGCTTGTTGCGAAGCCGTCTCGCATGGAGAATGAGAACAATAAGAAGAAGAAGAATTAGAAGAAGAAGAAAAGGCTGCACCAGCAGGAGGGCATTATGGATGGATGAACTATTTCCTCTCTTGTAAAAAAAATTATTCCCTCTCGGTGTATATTGATATAGATGGACTATTTCGATGGTGTGCATGTCTTTGGAACAGAGTAGTAGCGTGGGTCCGCTTGACTATAAGGAACTATTTATCCACATATATAGCTTTCTCTACTGCTCCTTCCAGTGATCGGTATGCAGTGCATGTCTCCGTAGACATGACAGCTTGTGTGCATGACTTGTGGGCCACCAAAAATGCGGCGAGCATCAAGTTTCTACCACAGCCACCCGCGATTCCCACAACGCCGCTCGAACCCATGAAACCACACGTCCCCGACCTGCGGCTCACCCCTCTTGGCCCCACTGCCCCTCTGCCTACGGGAGCATTACATGTGGACCAGTCACCTATCGGGTCAACATGTTACTGACTCAAAGGTAGGTATAGTAAGGCGCTGAAGCTCAGTCCCGACGGCCCTGAGAGGGAAATATAACTCCTGCGCCAGGGCTTGTGGTGCTCCCGCAGCACGAACTCGTGCCAAACTCGAGATTTGTTTCTTTACTATACATGCACGCAACGATTTAATGGACATTGTAATCTCAACATGTGATGGGGAGCTCTAAATTTGAATTTGAAACTTATAAAACGAAAAGATTCAAAACAAATAAACTGGGAGAGAGGAAGTATATCGTAGGATGTGTCCCATACAAAATAAGTCCCCTGGTTTGTTACCGCGAAGATGCGGTTAGAAAGGATCACATCGTCTTCCTACTCGTACGACAACAAATCGGCCACAGACATCATGGTCCACCTTTGACCGCCATGTGCAAGGTTCGTGCTATCTTATGCAATCTCACCGTGGTTCCATCGTACCAATTCATGCGGTGGCCCGTTGCATGGCTGATCCCAATGTTGGAAAAAGGTTCTACGGGAATGGTGTCACCGTTGTAAATGTTGTGCAAATTGATGTTGGTACCCACCCGTACATATGCAAGCCAATCTCCACTCGCACCGAGCCTAACCTGTGAAACAATGGGAAGGGGAGAATTAGGAAATGGACACGGAAGTAGTCTTTAGAATACATTTACTATGTGATCAAACTCATCTTACCTGCTCATCGGAGGAAATCCGAGTGCCGCTCAACGTAGGCATCTCAAGGGGCGTCAACTTGCAACTACGGCCACGCCGCGCTGGAGAGACCCCCAAGGAAACATCCTCGTGCGTTCCACGGAACATCAAGATGCATTTGTATGAGTATTTTATCTTGTGAGAGAAAAGGATGAACGAGGGAAGGCCTCTAGAGATATAGATGGACACTACTACTACCAATGTGCTGGCCCATGCGTTGCAATGGATCCAAAGTAGTAGAATAATACTTGTTCATGTTCTTGAAATATAAACACTCTAGTTTTGATATACATGTGTCAGCAGACATGACAGCTTGTCCATGGAAGTTGAATCACGGCGACCATCACGTTTCTTGTTTCTACCACTGCCACACCCACACGCGATTCCCACGACGCCGCTCCAACCCACGGCACGACGTCCCCCGACGTGGACGTGGATCCTCTGACGTGGCTATCACTGCCTTGCCCTGCCTCTCCCTCACTGACAGGTGGGACCCACGCTCATGGGTCCCACATGTCAGTGATAGAATGGTAGGATTGTTCGCGTCAGGGGATCCTCATCCCCCGATGTGCCCCTCATCCCTCTCGGCCCCACCGCTCCTCTGCCTTTGTGTGCATGACATGCGGGCCAGCTGAACTGCGATGACCATCAACTTTCTACCACAGACACACCCGATTGGACGCGGTTTGCCTGCTCCGCTGCTGTGCTCCGATCCGTACTCCCGCACCATCGAGTTTTCATCCAGCGGCTGTGACACATTTCGTCCCGGGCATCAATCCTCAGCTGGAGTACTTATGTACTCCCTCCGGTCCTTTTTACTCTGCACATTGGATTTGCCGAAAGTCAAACTTTGCTAAGTTTGACCAAATTTATATTAGAAATTATTATCATCTATAATATCTAATAAATATAATATTAAAATACATTAAAAGATGAATCTAATGATATTGGTGTTGTTATGTGAATGTCTATAATTTTTTAGATAAACTTGGTCAAAGTTGGATGAGATTGACTTCGGACAAACCTAATATGCAGAGTAAAAAGGACCGGAGGGAGTACTACAGGTAGTACCCGCCGGTGTGGCCATCTACGCCTCGTAACGCCCCGACGCCCAGCTGTAGCACCCTCGCCATGGCCACGTCACCACCGGCCGGTTCATCTCGAACGAGTGAGTCGCGAACCACGCCACCACCATGAGAATGGCATGTGGGCCAGCCGCATTTAAGGCCCGCATGTCATTGACTCATAGGCCGGGCACTAAGCCACTGATGTTCGGTCCCGTGGGCCCCAAGAGGGAAATGTAACTCATGCGGCATGCCTTGTGGTGCTCCCGCAGTACGAGCTCATGCCAAAACTGGAATTTGTTTCTTACTACTACCAACTAGTACTAGTAAGGTACACGTGCATTGCACACATGAGATTCTGGTGGTTTGTGCATTATGCTTCTACATGTGGAGCTTTCTGGATTCTAACATGTGGCAAAATCTGGTGGAATGTAAGGTTAGGCAAGTTTGATTAACTTAGGTGAGTGTTTGCTTCAAGTCACACCTTACGCAAGCCACACTAATGCCCCACATGACATACACACAAAAAATGTGGCAAGATTCCCTTAGGCTTGCCAACTTGTTTCTCTCGTTTTGAAGAACTAATAACTTTGCCTAAGCTTAGTTGTGGCAAAGTTAGTCATGAATTAAGTTCAACCATGGAGTCTTCTAGATTATACATGTGGCAGAATTTGGTGGATGATATCCAACGGCCAGTAGTCCTTGGATTTGCCATCTTTGTACCGTCGGATTGGCTTCATCCAATGACCAACTTTCAAAGTTTTTCACACACTATATAGGGGGTATAGATATAGATGTGCCGGCCGTTGCAATGGATCCAAAGTATATATATCTATTTAGTGGAGTGCACTCTAAACACATTATCTATTTATTTTTCTCTAACCTTCCATAGCCATGCAACCAAGCCACATAAGCTTCATGGGTGCCCCCCACATCATATTATTCATACTATGTTGATTGAAGAAAAGATAAATCACCCAAAACAAGATCTTCCCGTTTTTTGTTCCTACGATGTTGTGCCGTGCACGTACCTACTAGTTGTATAGTGGTAGTACTAGTAATATAGTATTAGGAGTACAAACTTGGTACTAGTAGGAGTAGTACTAGTATGGAATGCTCCTACTCTATCAACGAGCCCCGTCTGACACCAAATTTCTTGGCTTCCGTGCTACAGCTAGATCTTCCCCTCGTTTCTGTTTTCCAACATTGCGGCGGGCGGGGTGTCGGTTTGCTCAATGGCGATCCCACATGAAAGTGAAAATGCTAGGCAACACGCCTTCCCTAAGCTATGTGTCGTGCCGGACGGGCCGTGTTGTACTCCCGATTCCCGGGCATGTGGGGATGCGAAGCGAACGCGACAGGCCTTTTCCTTTTACCAGCAATGTGCTCGTGCGTTGCGATGGATCCAAAGTAGTAGAATAGTAGTATTTGTTCACCAGCTTGAAAGAAATCACTATTGTTTTGATATACTCCTAATATATTACTCCCTCCATACATAAATATTTGTCTTTTTTGAGATTTCAAATGGACTATCACATACGGATTATATAGACATATTCTAGTGTTTCTAGCAAGATGCCCGCGTGTTGCACGAAGTTGATGGAAAAGGTAAGCACAACTTATAAATTGACGGATGGAGTACGAGTTACAGTGATGCATATAATTAAGCAAAGGGATCGCACATGTCGGTATTGACTGGAACGAGAATGCAACAGCACAATAAGAATTAAGGCCACGATGATGCGATCGTAGTGGTGGTTACAAAAGGCAAGAAGAAAGATGGATCCACGAACGTACGACCTCCTCCTCCTCAACTTAGTGCGCTGGGCCACCGACCGGCGGCTTTTGTGGCGAGGTCGAGGTGCTTCTCAGCAAAGGCATCCACGGCTTCCAGCCGGTTGAGGAAGGCCAACGTCGTAGCGTCCTCACTGGCCTTGTAGATACCTATGTACACGATTTCCTCATACATGTGGATGTGTAGGTCGACGAATTCTTGCAGGGCGAGGCGCCTCGCGGCGAGCGCGACCTCCAGGTGGATATTCTTCATGGCGTCGGTGGGCAGTCGCAGGGCCACCAGTGCTTGAAAGAGGTTTCGGCCATGGAGGCCGATTAGGGTGGCAGGCAATGAGGATCCCGGGCGCGCGGGCTGGAGGAGAACGGCGATGTCGTCTGCGAGCTTCTTGAGGACGGTGAACTTGTTGCTGGTGGCAACGATCATCTGGTCCAACTGAGAGTCATAGTTGGTGTCGAAGGCGGCCATCCACCAGCCGGTCTCCAACACCGTTTGGAGACAATCCTCGGCGCCATGCCGCAGGCCGGCATCGTGGACCATCTGGCGCAGCCGCTGGCCGCTCACGAGCATCACCGCCATGGGTCTGGAGTGAGCTCTTTTGCACTTAGTGTAGGTGCTTAGGCAAATGCTTAGGTGCGTACGATGTGGTAGATGCATTGGAATGGAGGGGCGCCTTTATATGAGGGCAATGAGGGCAAACTGTGTTGCATTCACATCGTGCTGCCTCTTTTCCTAGACCTCCTCCCATTACTTCCCTCATGCATTAATTGAAGGAGGATGCATTGGCCGTTCAACATATCGGGAACCGCTACTCCCTCCCTCGTCTGCATTAAAGCCGTATCGGGAACTGTGCAGCCCGCTGTCAAATCGAATACTCCCTCCGTCTAGGTGAGTATTAAGTCATCTTATGAAAACCAAATAGTAAACACATAGGCGTGGTGCATTAACTCTCACGTTGTTTCTTATTTTTTGACATAAATAGAGGAATCAACCAAGAAGAGATGTGGGGCTTGTATGCTTTTAATGACTTGAGACTATCAAACATGACATGCAGTGGTCAGTTCGTTGCACAAGAACAAATACAACCCACGTCAGCACACACACATCTTATATAGCATCACATCCAATGGCTATAAAAGATGAATGCGACCAAATTATATCTCATCTAGATGATTTCTAGCAAAACTGTATTAATAATACTTAGTACTCCTGTGCCATGTATCATATATTAGTATCATGTAGTACTTTATTTATTTATGAGGTATCCAGATGGCACTGCACCACCAAGAAAAGAGGGTAACATCAAAATTACGGACTACTTTTTTGAGTATGTTGGTAAGGTCCGGTCATAGTCACTTGTTGAAATCCCTAAAAAGACAAATACTCCCTCCATCCGGAAATACTTGTCATCAAAATGGATAAAAGGAAATGTATCTAGATGTATTTTAGTTTTAGATACATCTCTTTTTATCCATTTTGATGACAAGTATTTTCGGACGGAGGGAGTAGAAAACATAGTTGGTGATGATGGTGTGCGTGCCATCCTGCAATATAGGCCGTCGGATTTATATCTAACAGATAGGAAAGAAACTATGGCAATTTTGCAAAAATATACCCACACGTCTCTCCACGTTCGCAAATAAGGCCTTCCCTCGTTCAACCTTTTCTCTCACAAGATAAACTACTCATACAAATGCATCTTGAGGTGTCCATAGAATCAAAGAGAGGGATGATGTGTGTGTGTGTGCGCGCGCGCGATCAATAAAGAGTGCCATCGAATTTGTGTGTGCCCACGTCAAAGATATAGAGTGGTTGGCCTACTGGAACGTGAGATGGGACATGTGCAGTTTGTCTCGGTGGCATGGATACCTGCATCGCTCGACTATCGATGTGTGGTGGGGGAAGAGGGAGGCCCAATTAACTATAGAGGTACAATGGCTGGTATATGTGTGGAGGAGGAGAGAGGCCTACCTCATGTATTAAGGAGATCAATCTGCCTCATGTATTAAGGGAGATCGATCGGCATCCATGCATATGTGCAGGAGAGGAATAAGGTTGGGAGAGAGACAAAGCTAGAGTGTTGGAGGGGGTGGTAGTGGAGTTGCTTCTAACAAATGGTGGGATAGGCTTGCTAGACAAACGGAGGGCACGCCCGCAATATAAATAAGAGAGGAGATGGCTGCTTGTTGTCTGTGCACGTGCATGTGAGAGACGAGTCAGGAGGCATGCATGAATGATGAGGGGGGACGATGTGGCTGTGGTAAGTAGACGTAACTACATAGGAAGATCAATCGCCCTTTGTTAGAGAAAGGAGAGACATAACTTGTGAGGTACGTCGATCGATGGGGGGGTAGTTAAAGTCGATCTAGGTATATGTTGGGAGATCAATTGGTATACATGCATGTGTGTGTTAGAAGCAAATGAGGCACGAGGAGAAGGATAGAGAGAGAGGGATGCATGTAGGAGGTGGTACGAGAGGCATACTATATCGAGGGGGGAGGAGTGTGCGAGTACGAGAACGATGAAAAGAGTGGTGGGAGTGAGGCATGGACGGTGAAAAGAGAAGAGGGGAAGCTTGTGTTTGTGCTAGGCACACATGGCTAGAGAGGCATATCGATCGATTGTACCGTAAAGAAGGAGCTGGGGGCCTACACACACCGTGGGTGAACGACCTAAAGTGAAAAGACGAATTTGCGCGATGGAGCTAGGGAATACTGAGGGAGGAAGAGAGGGATGCGGGCGTGTGCATGCACAAGAGAAAGTTAGCGCTAGCTACAAAGACAAGAGGGTTGTGTGGGTGTAAAAGACGAATAGAGATCATATATACTTCATTATAAAAAGCAAATTCGGATATTTGAAGAATTTATCATAGTGTTTCAAACCGACGCATGTGTGAATATATATAATGGTGATAAACATGGTGTGGTTATGAACATGTTATACTACATTTAATATATTTTATCTCTACTCTTATAAAAAACGGAGTTGTTGATGATGGTGTGCCTGCCATCCTGCATTATAGGCCGTCCGATTTATATCTGGCGGATAGCAAGGAAATTATGATGGTTGAAGTTGGCAACAATCATGATTGTAGATTCTTATTGAAATAGAGAAACAAATTCAAATTTAGTTCGAATTGCAGCGGTAGTATAGACATTTGGAATGCACTAAAATGTTGGTATGAGTAGGTTACATGCATTATACAGCAAGCGAAAAAATTTAATCGGACATAACATGGATTCATACTCCCTCCTTCCATCTATATAGGGCGTAATGAGATTTTTAAGACTGCCTTTAACTATTGACAAGATTAATAGTACATGACATGCACAATGTGAAAATTATGTCATTGAAAGAACCTTTCACAGATGAATTTAATAGTGTGCTTTGTGTAAGTTGCATGTCATATATCATTGCTCTAATATTTGGTCAAAGTTAGCATCGAAAAACGCATTAGGCCCTATATAGATGGAAGGAGGGAGTAGCTTTGAATAGCATTTGTATAGTAAAACGGGGCAAGACTCTCTCATTGTGTGGTGTGAATAGTTTTATTTTTTCATTTTATTTTTGGTTGAGGGAAGTGCGAATTGATTTGGTACGTACAAGTACAATATTACTACATGTTAGGCTTGTCCCTAAAATTCAATCCGCGTCTTGTTATATCCCAAAAATTCAGATATCGTGCTCCCAAAACTGGCGCCTTCACAACCCGCGCCTTGCTATCCCGAAATTACAACGTGCGCAAAAACTCCCTCCAGCTGCCAAATCCCGACACGCGAAATCCCCCCTTCTACCCCTAAGCCGAAAGGGCCACTAGTTCAAATCGGTGGGGGTACTTTTGTAACACACCCTACATTTTGGACAAGCGCGTCCCTATGTCATGCTTCACCCCCTCCCATCACCCCCTTTTCGCCATTCGAAATCCCAGGCCGCCATAACCTCTCCGCTCCAGCCGCGAAACCCCACCCTCCTCCATTTGCCATGTCACCGCTGCCCAGCCGGAGCCTCTTCCCCGACGACGTCGTCCACCGCAACAGCTCGACATCCCTCGTCCACCTCCCCGGATGAGGATCCGTCGTCCATCTCGCCGTCTCGCCGGTTCAGCCGCCCCGTCCTCCACCTCCAAGGAGCTGCTCTGACGATCGCCTCGTCTATCGCGGTTGCTCCATCCCCACAGTGTCGCCTTAACCTACTCCACCGGAACTGCAACATCCTCACCGACTCCTCGGACGAAGCCGAGGCCTACTCGGCGCCACCAAAGAGATTGTACACTCATCGCATCGCACCTTCTCCTTAACTCGGCCTCCCGGTGCCGACGGTGCTCCATCCCGTACCCCCATGGAGTGGCTACCTTGATGCCGGCGCCACGGGCGACATCTCCACTGCGGCTCTCCCCCAGTGCGAGGCCCCTTCGGCGGCGGCGTCCATACCAGCCAGATCTGCTGCTGCTGCTCCGGCTCTCGCTCGATCGCTCGCTCGCCCAGCTGCTGCTGCTGTTCCCCCCCTCGCTCGTGTTGCTGCTCTGCTCCGATTAAGCCACACTTCAGTCGACTGAATCAACTTTTGGGTCAGTCGATTTTCAGGGGTTTGGGGGGGGGGGGGCTCGCCGGAGTTAAGGAAGAACCACCCGCAGCGGGGACGGGGGCTCGCCAGAGAGGTACCCCACTATCTATCTTAGGGTTCAGTGTGGGGGCGAGGGGCCTAGAGGGCTGGCCGGGGCGGCAGTGGCGAGTTGTTTCGGGGCGGTGAGGCGACGTTGGGGCCGGCGGTTCGGCCGGTGGTGGCTGGCGGCTCAGGGGGGTGCATGTTGAAGATGAACTGCAGGCCCTTCCTAAACTACATGTAAAGTGCCTCTCTGCTACCATTGCGTTCAGTTTCGACAATAGCATTCAGATTCCACAGTAAATTTCAGTTTCGACAGTTAAGTTTAGAGTCAACAGTTTTTACCTCATCTGTTGTAGTCAGGTGGTTTTTAGTGATGTTAATTTTACATCCATTTTACATCATCTATTGGAGATGCTATTAGAATCCCACTTGAGATTGACGATGTCTGTCTTGTGCTGCTTCAGCCTTGACGTCTTATGGCTCACCGGAGCTGCTGCAACGACAGAACAATCCATCACAACAAAGCAGTGCCCTGGACGCCGTCTACAGATTCCTTAGATCTTCCTCCACACCTCTGACAACCACCACTGCCTCAACTGCTTCAGCGACCAACCCAATGATGCTGAGGTCGACACGACTACGGCAAAGAGGTTGTACACTTGTTGCATCAGTTATTACTATACATTCACGTCGATCCATTAGGGATATTTTGGTTCAATGGAAAAACGTCGATCCACTGGTTGTTACCATCACTCTAAATTTCTGCATGCTCTCCTTACATAATCTCACCATATTTTTTTTCGTATGCATGTCAGATATTGTACACAATCATGCTGAACATGTAGATAAAAAGAGAAGAGTTTTGCGTGGCAATATAATGTCATGCAGACATCGCTCCATGGTGGGTTCAATGGCAAACCCTCCCCACCCCTCTCCAGATTGTAATCCAGAGGAAGATATCTATTCTGAGGCGGATTCAGATGCCGCTGACCACTCCTATTTACCCCCAAGGTGTTTGCTCTACCTTGGCATGATGATGTTAGTCATATCATGCATATGTTGCCTTGCAGTGCCTACTTTTCACATCATATATGTCATCTGCTTAGTTTAGACATGTTCTGTAATGCCACCTGTTTAGTTTCTATATCATATATGGGAATTATGTAGTCTCATGACTTTTAGCCAGCCATAATATATGTGAAATGTGCAATGCCATCCTGTTTAACCAAGCATCATATATTTGAATGATATCTTGCCCATCCTTTTCTTCATTACATTTCCATTTGTCGACAATGTTTGTACATTAAACTACTCTTCCTGTGAATCAGCCATTTGGGTGGGAGATGGAAAAAACTGGAGTGAAAACAAGGCCTTCAGAGCAGACAGTGCTACCTATCGAAGCAGATCTCTTGTTGTGTCCCGATAGCTCCTCAGAGATGGATTCAGAGACAAATGACCAGTCCTATTCCCCCACTGAGGTGTATGCTCTAACTTGGCACGGTTATACTGCTCATATCATGCATACGATGTCTTGCATTGCATAGTTTAGACATCATATACACAATATTCAACACCATGTTCTGAGTTCAGACATCATATCCAATGCCCTCTGCTTAGCATATAAATCACATATGTGAATTAAATGATGCGATCCTGATTACTTAGATAACATGTAGGTGAACTATGTCATGCGATCATGTTTAGTTATTCATCATATCTTTGAATTATGTTATGCTATGCTATCCAGTTTAGATAGACACCATATATGTGAAATTATGCTAGGCTATCTGTTTTAGTTAAACAATATACATGTCAACTATTTGATGCCCTCTTTTTTCCACACTATATATTGCATCTGTCTCTCATACAATGTCTGTACATTCAACTATGTTTCCTATTTATCAGCCATTTGAATTGGAGCGGGTGATGCCAGTATCTAGCGGACTAAAAACACGGTCTTCAAATAAAACAGTGCTACCTCTTGGTGGAGATAGCACCCCGGTTGTACATGCACAAGAACCACCCCTACCACACATAACCCAAACTCTCGCAGATTGTGCCCCTACTGCGATGGACAGAGAACCAACTTCACCGAATCTAACCCCTACCCTAGCCGATAGTAACCCAGTTCCTGTTGACACAACATCATCTCCACCACAGAGCTCCCAAACAAGAGCAGTTAGTAAGGTAGCTCCAGTGCCCAAAGGGCCGGTACTATCACGGCGAACCCCAACTCCACCAGTTAGTACGCCTATTCCTGTGGAGGTAGCACAACCATCTAGTCGTAGTTTAGCATCTATCGCATTTGATGTTGTTAAATCGTATGTGCGTATCTTCCCATCTTGGAAATATTATACTGAAGATGAAGGAAAATGCCAGTTGCAGGTGTTTGTCCAGGAGTTATATGTAAGTAATGTTATTCATGGCAATTACTTTGCTTCGTCCCATACATCCTACCTCCATGATGGTTATAATACAGCAAATTTTCCCATTTTTCTCTACAGAGAAGGACCGATTTGGAAACTCAGGATGAGGTAACCTGTGCTAATACCTCTGCTATCTTCAAGAATGCTTGGTGGCAGTATCAGAATTACCTGAAGAAAATGTACTTCACCGGCAAAGAAACTCATCAAATTCCCTCTCGTTCTCCTGAGACACATTTACTGGATGATGACTGGGAACGCCTTGTTGTGTACTGGTACCGAACCAAGAATGTGGTAAGGTCTATGAGCTCATTTTCTATTTTTAAGTATTATATTCTTGCGTCTTACTGTACTCTGTTCATGTATAACAAGTGCCTAAACCTGAAGAACAACTATTCCAATTTAAGATTCCATTGCTATCATAGTTCAAAAAAGCGCTAGGCGTTAATTGTGCGTTTTGCCACCGCCTTGCGCTTTACTGACCAAAGCGCATGCTTATGCGCAGTTATGCACAGATTATGTCTAGTTATGCGCAATGTGTTTTGCCAACGCCTAGAGCCTAGGCGCGCTTAAGCGCTCGCTTAGGCGTGCCTTTTTTAACTATGATTTCTTTGCTCTTGTATCACTGTATTTACTCATACAAAGTTATTTTTAAATTGAAGGATCCAATCGAAACTCCAATGGCACAACAGGTAGGTTCACGCATGTTTCTTTAACAGGTTTGCTCTTATCAATAGCTCTTTTATTTCAATTTCAATTGTGTATACAGTTGACTTTCATATCATGCACATTACTAGCATCACAACAGAGTGAATAGTGTTGTTGTACATGTAGACCCGTGGTACCCATCTGAAATCATGTTGTGCCGTGTAGTTTCCCATGCTTTGTATTCTTTCACTGCTGCTTTGTCTTGAACTAATATGATTTGAACTGTGTCTCTATTTTGATTTGGCAAGACAATGCAGTGACCATAGGACATAGATATATGTTTGTTTGATGCTTTTATTATGTAGTAGTACTTGGCAATAGAAGACTTGGTAGTTTAATCTTGTCCACTTTACTAATGAACTGGTTCACCGAAATGAGTTTCATATACTAGTACATGCTAAACTTGTTATGTGGCTGCTTGTTTCTTCTTTTAGAATGCTGACAGAATATTGGGGAAGAGTGCCTTATTAAGCAATGGTAAAGTAAGTAATGCAGATAAAGTTCAGGATAGTGACACATCCTTGTTGGTCTCCAACAAAGCTGATAAAACAGCTAAGGAAGACTATCTTGAAGACAACGAGACAACCCCAAAGTCCTTCTTGGTTTAGTGTTCGAGTTACTGGCCACTACCGCTTGCACAAGCTATTCAAACTCGCTGTCTAAATCAGTTCGGTTTCTTGAGTCTCAACTACAAACTGAAAGACATCGATCAGCTATGCTGCGACAAGAAGCGGAAGGACTGCGGAAGTCCCTGGAGCATTCAGATGCATACTTTCTGGTGCAACAACAAGCACTGGAGGATTTTAGCGCCAAACAGGAGAAAGCTAATCAGCTTGCTAAGCTTATTGCAGGCATGGTGGATACCTAGGATAACGTTTCTTGAGCTCTTCTGAAGTTGTTTCAGTTGTGCTCTTGTTTTGCTGCCACATTTATTTGCACTGGTGGCCAATTTTGATGGCCAGTGTATGTAATGTGCTGCTTTGTTCCCTATATTGGCACTGGTGGCGAACTTTGATGCCCAGTGGATGTAATATGTGTAATAGTGGTAATAGGCTAGCGTTAATTGCTTGCTTATTTATTTCCTTATTGTCTTGTTTAGTTGTTTGCTTGTAGTCACTGCAGTTCTTTTTCTGTTTTTTTCTAGTGGCCACAATAGCCTATTTTTGGTAACTAGGCCAAAATAATCATGGCAACACACGGACTGTTGTAACCATGGGCCTCCTGCAGGCCGTATGATCCATGGGCCTTCGTCCGGCCGTAGGATCCATCGGCCTTCTATACGGGCCTTAGGGTCCATGGGCCTTCTACGGGCCGTAGGGTCCATGGGCCTTCTACGAGCCGTACTATCCATGGGCCTTCCACGGGCCGTACTATCCATGGGCCTCATACGAGCCGTAGGATCCATGGGCCTTCTACGGGGCGTATCATCATTTCACCAATCATGGGCCGTACTATTCATGGACCATAACGGGCCGTTAATAGGCCGTATTTGATAACTCTATGAAAACAGCCCAACGGGTTTTTTACATGAAAACGACCCAACGTATTAATGGTCCGCAAACGGGCTGACTGTAACGATGGGCTGCATTTGGCCCACAAGCAGAAAATGACAGTAACGGGCCGTATGTAACCGAATGCTGCAAATGAGCCCAAGAATCAATGGGCCCTGAGAAGGCCAAAAGATAACATGGGCTGGAAGCGGCCCAATGGAATAACGGGCCGTTAATGGGTATAAAGTGATACACTGTTCATTACGGGCCAATTTCACCACGGGCCGTTAATGGGCCAAGAGTTACAAAGGTCCTCATATGGGCCGAAAGAAGTCATGGGCCACACATGGGCCGGAAGTTAAAACGGGCTGAATCATATTGGACGGCCCAGATGATGCTACTGGGCCTAATTCGGATAGGGCGTAACGGGCCCTGGGTTAGCGGGCTGTAAATGGGCTATATGCGAACAAGCCGTTAACAGGCTTTCCGTGGGCTGGCCCGCCGCCTTTTGACCAAGTCAAACGGGCCGGCCTTTTCACAGGAATGGGCCTCTGTTGGGCCGTGCCACGTATCGCCGTATCATAGGCGCCTTCGGTCCAATGAGCAGATGACATCTGTCCCAACGGTGAGCCGACACATGTTTCCTCCAGCCAATGATGATTTTACACATGGAAAATCCCCATTGGTCGGGGCTGTTAACGGGTTATCGGATCCAAAACTTGACCCGATAGCTTAATAGTGTTCCGTTACGGTGGATGCCATGTGTCGGTCACCCTTGATGAAAGCAATGTCATGGAACACTTCTACGACAGCACAGGTATGACTATCTTGATTCTGTCATAAATTTGTCATGGATGTACATGCATGACAGAATATGCGACCTGCTGTGAAAAACACGTAACATCACGGAAGTGTATTTTTTTGTAGTGCCACCCCACCAGTTCATTGCCGGAGTCCCTCTGGCCGCGCCTCCCGGAGCTTGGCCGTCGTCGTTGCTCTCAGCCACCACCCTGACCGAGCCCATGCGGTGCTCCTCTCTCCCTCTCGTCGCCACCAGAGCCTCCACCACTCTCTGACGAGCCTCCCCAAGCCCTCCACCTCGCCTCCCCGCCGCCGGAGACCCCTGCCCGTCACCACCACTGCCTACCCCTGCCTCCTCGGTTCCTCTCCATCCCCGCGTCCTCCACCCCTCCCCGGTGCCCACTTTGTCTCTGAACGGGACCCCCTCGCCGCCCCGGTCCCTCCGGTGCCCTCGGCCGGGCAGGTGATCGCCGGAGCTGGCCGGCCCCTTGGCCGCTTCCCTTCCCTGCTTCTGCTCTATCTCACGGGAGAACAGGCGAGCGGGAGGAAGGAGACGACCGAGCCTGGCCCCTCCCCCTGCGCCTGGACCCCACCCGTAAGCCTCTCCTCTCCCTGGTCCACGTGTTTAAGTGGAGACGTGTAACATCCTAAAATTCTGAATTTTGGAATGTTATAATAAGTAGATAGATTTGATTGATTGTTTGATTGATTGACTGAAAGTGAGTGAATATGAAAGTTTTTGAGAGTTAAATGAGAGGGAATAAAAGGACTTTCCCAAACTTTCATTTTTGCAATTATGATCTCCGTGAATTCAAATTCTTTTTACCACAAAACCCTGGAGAGAAGATGACATGACTTCTTCCATTTATTTAAATGAAAAGGGGTGTTGAAAATATTTGAATTTCATTTGAAAATATTTCCAATTCTGAAACTTTATGCAACTCAATGATTTTCACGAGAGAAGATAAAATGACTTCTTCAAATTATATCAAATATGGGTTGGGAGTTTAAAAGGATCAAGTTCAAAGTCCTTTTGGAAATTATTTTCAATTTGGAGTTATTTGGGTTTTATTCAAATTATTTTTCTCCAAAAATAAAATATATGGAAATTAGGGTAAAATGATTCCCTACATCAGAAAATTGGAGAGAAATAACTTTGAAGTAATTTTGGTATTTTTAAAATGATTTTTATTGAATGTCAGTAGGGCAGTAGCAGTCTTTGAATTATTTGAAATTGTGTGGATTTTATTTGACTCTAGAAAATGTTCATGTGGTAGGAAATCTTTTTTTGAAATTTTTTATATATTATATGCCTATATATTATATTTTTTTATTCTGTTTTTATTTGTCTGAGAAAATGTTTTATAAAAAAAACTTTTTCCCCGTCGCCGACTGGGCTGGCCCAGCGCCCGAGCCAGGCGGCGGCCCAACGGCCCATCCCGCTCGTCCCCGAGCTCGGGAAGGACTCCGCCTCCTGCCCGACACCGCCGTGACCTCCGCGAAGTCCGTCGCCACCCCGGCCTCTTCTGCCCCCTTCCCCACGCCACCTCGGAGCCGCCCCGCCCTCCTATAAAGCCGGAGCCCCGGGCCCCGTCTCTCCTCTTCCCTCGCCTCGCATCCCGCCGCCCGTGCCACAAACCCCGCTGCCTTCTGTCGCCGCCGCCGCTGCCTCTCCTCCGCCCGCCGCCTTCTGTCGTCGCCGCCGCTGCCTCTCCTCCGCCATATGTGAGGATTTTATTGTGCATTATAATAATGGAAACTATAATGGTTGAAGATTCCGAAGACTAGGAGAATTTGTAGTCTCTGAAGAATTTCCAGATTGGTATGACCTAGGAAAAAGCTACCCTTATGGAATTGAAGCTGTCAATACCCGAGATCAAGGTGTGTTGGAGAAAGACCAGAACACGGAGAGTTAAAAACTCAAAGTTTTTGTCAAGAAAACCCCAAGACAGGAGATATCAATTATGGAATGAAAGCTCATGGAAGTAGCATGGGCATAGACATGGCTACCCATGGTGTTATCGCCCGCTTATGCTATTGTCACCATGCTGAGTTAAGCATGCATATGCATGGAAGGATTGGATGGTAGAAGGCCGATGGAGCATCTGTTAGCAAATGATGCAGTTTTAACCTTAGCTGGTGTATCACCAGGATCTGGAGAATTACATCAAGAAGTTTAAGATGGATCTGCAGGAAGTCGACTTTGATAAGAAAGTATTTCGTGAAGAACTCGGGACCCATAAGCTGAAGGTAGCCAAGCCGGAGGAGCTACAACCTCGAGATACCGGAGATTTGGCAGGAACTGAAGGACAGTAGGACCATGGCTCATGCCAAGGATGTTGAAACCCAGAAGTTTGGAACGCAACTCCAGAAATATTAAAGGATGTCACTAGAGACTTCGCGTCAACAGAAATCTGGCAGAGGAACTTGAGAAGGACAAACATGATTGGAAGAAGCCATCAGAGACATGAACAAGACCTAAAGAGTCTGGCGACTTTGAAGATTTATTAACCTTTAGAAGACCAAACCCCTGTTATATACTTATGTTAGATGCGACGCTGGTGAGCTTTCATTTGTTTGATGTTTTTTTCGACAGCCACAAAATAAAAATCCGTCTTTTCAAAACTATTGGTTGCATTGTGTGTATCCCTCTCTATCCCTCTTATCTCACCCCAAACCCACATGGACCCAATAGTGGATGAATGGAGATGAGCTTGTATTTTCTGGACCGATGAGTCAGTTGGAGATAGACGGATGGATTCAGAACATGGAGGATCACATGGAGAATAACCCTATAGTTGGAAATTATATGACCCAGCATGCTCTTCAGTGCTTTGAAAGAGGTGCTGCTACTTGGTGGAGGATGTACCAAACCATGAATGGATGGCAAGGAGTAACCACTTGGCAATAATTTAAGTTGACTCTGCAAATATCTCATCTTGTGCCCCAGAAGTTGAAGCCTTATGGTAAGGATATGAAGAAACCTTGTGCATGCAAGATTTGTGGAGAAATAGGACACACCCATAAAGAACACAAGGATGAATGCCCTAATTGTGAAGGAAGTCACCCAGTTGAAGAATGCCCAACTAGGCAGATTACTTGTTTCTTGTGTGAAGGGACTACCCACTATCCTGCTCAGTGTCACATTTACCCCATGGTACGAAGAACCGTACAACAGAAGAAAGAAGTAAAGGAAGGAGCCCTTATGGAAATTTTATAAGAACCCGTGATGAAGGAAGATGTCGAGGACACACCCAAAGAAGAACCAATTAAACCCTGCACCAAGTCATGCTATTCATGTGGAGAAGAAGGACTCATCTCCCAGAATTGTATGAATAGGGATCTAGTAGAATTCCCAACGGAGGAAGTAGAGTATGACCCACAGGAAATAGAAGCCATGATTGGCATGGAAAGGTCCAGGAAGAGAAGTAGATTGGATTTCAGGAAGGACCTGAGTCATATCACCTGTTACAGGTGCAAGGAGTCAGGGCACTACCTCAGCAGTTTCCCAAAAAAGGAAACCTTGAGACTTGTCAGAAGTAATATGTTTTCGTTGTAATGGAGCAGGGCATTTGGCCAGAGAATGCCCCAAGGAGAAGGAGACTTGTGATAATTAGTTGAGTCTATGAGAAGTATAGTAGTAGAAGTGAGAACATTTTCTTTTATATTGAGGTGTTGAGTTGAGGCATGTAATGGAAAAGCAAGAGATTGTAATCATTGGAGAATCAATAAAGTTAGCATCGTTGGTAAAGATTTGGATCTTATGAGTTGTTACTCTA